>NC_053171.1:19388087-19568087 GCF_016835505.1 Polypterus senegalus
GTCATCCTCCCCTCGCTCTTACTTTTTTACCGTTCATCTAATGATTACACTGAGTATGGCTTTACCAAAAGAATCATTGATGGCGAATAAAGTATCCATTATTCATAAAGCTTCAATTGGTGATCTGTCTTTCTGCGTTAACCGCATATTTTTTCATACGTCTCAAACCAAGGGGATGCGAGGCTAAAATGAATCGGGAAGCGCTGATATATATGTATGTGTGTGTATATATATGTATGTATATATATATATTGAAATAGTTTTACTGTGAAATAATGCAAAGAGTACGCGACACATATTTTGCCCTAATTTTGGGGTCATCAGGCGTACATACTCGGTGCACCCCCTCTCGTGAATCGATCCTCGGTCGTCAGCGCTAGAGGCGAAGCCTTTTCCATTGTGCCATGGCGTGTGGTTTGTCTATTTGAGAGTAATAACATAACATGATTGTCAATATACAGAAATTGTTTTGTGAGTGTTATGAGTGTTGCTGTCATCAAGGATTTGATTGTCATTATTTCTTTCAATCAGGTTCGTATTTGTAGGATGTGTTGTGTTCAAGTTACATTCCGTGTTTGTCAATCGTTGTAAAGATGACAGGTTTCATTCATCGATTCGTTTCTTACTGCATCAATAAACAGCTCGTCTTCTTCTTTATCTGAGACCTGACACACTGCATGCACAGGTTTTTTACACTGTCTTCCTTTAGCGGGACATTGACTTTTTCCACCGTGTGCTTTGTTTCCGCAGTAGCTGCACTTATGAATATGTTTGTATGTGTCACACGCTTCATATTTTTTTGCTGCCTTCTCAATTGTGTAATTCGGTTTTTGTCCAGCGCTCTTTGGAACTGTTGCTTTTTGTCTGTGCACTTCGTCAATTCACAGGAGCCGCTCGGTGTACATGCATCGAAGGTTCCCAGCTGTGCTTGTGCCATCTAGCGCGATGTCCACAGCTGTATTTAATGTTAGCTAAGACCCGGCACTTAAAGTTTCTCTTTCAGTTTCGCTGAATTTGTGCCAAACACCACCCTGACCATCTCATCTTCGTCTGTATAAGCACAGTCCTTCACCCGTGAATATTTAGTGGCAGTGTTTCTATTGGATTGCCGCTGACAGACGGCCTTATATGGGCAGGCACTAAATTACGTGGGAGGCGTAACTCCGCCTCCCACGCCATCGAGAGCAGACGTCTATTATAGTATATGGATGAAAAAATAGCTTCCAGTTATGACCATTACGCGTAGAATTTCGAAATGAAACCTGCCCGACTTTTGTAAGTAAGCTGTAAGGAATGAGCCTGCCAAGTTTCAGCCTTCTACCTACACGGGAAGTTGGAGAATTAGTGATGAGTGAGTGAGTGAGTGAGTGAGTGAGTGAGTGAGTGAGTGAGTGAATGAGTGAGGGCTTTGCCTTTTATTAGTATAGATATATATATACTAATAAAAGGCAAAGCCCTCACTCACTGACTCACTCACTGACTCATCACTAATTCTCCAACTTCCCGTGTGGGTGGAAGGCTGAAATTTGGCAGGTTCATTCCTTACAGCTTCCTTACAAAAGTTGGGCAGGTTTTATATCGAAATTCTACGCGTAATGGTCATAACTGGAAGCAGTTTTTCTCCATTTACTGTAATGGAGATGAGCTTCAACGCCGTGGGGGCGGAGTTTCGTGTGACATCATCACGCCTCCCACGTAATCACGCAGTACATAGAAAATCAGGAAGACCTCCAAAAAGCGCTTAAGAAAACATGCATTATATAATTGAGAAGGCAGCGAAACAATAAGAAGCGAGCGAGTGACATATACTACCATATTCATGAGTTCTGCTACTTCAGAAACAAAGCACGATGTAAACCTACACTTTAAATTAAGTTCATAGACAGGCTGCCGCTGGCGTTTGTAATTTAGTGCCTGCCCATATAAGGCCGTCCGTCAGCGGCAATCCAATAGCAAACTGCCACGGGTAAATATTCACGGGTGAAGGACTGTGCTTATGCAGAGGAAGATGAGATGGTCAGGGTGGTGTTTGGCACAAACTCAGCGAAACTGCGAGAGAAAGTTTTAAGTGCCAGGACTAAGGTAACATTAAATAAAGCCATGGACATAGCACGAGATGGCACCAGCACAGCTGGGAAACTTCGATGCAAGTACACCGAGTGGCTCACGTGAACTGACGCAGTGCACAGATAAAAGCAACAGTTCCAAAGAGCTGAACAAAACCGAATTACACAATTGAAAAGGCAGCAAAAAATATGAAGCGTCTGATAAGCATATTCATAAATGCAGCTACTGTGGAAACAAAGCACATGGTGGAAAAAGTCAATGTCCGCTAAAGGAAGACAGTGTAAAAAAACCCGTGCATGCAGTGTGTCAGGTCTCAGATAAAGAAGAAGACGAGCTGTTTATTGATGCAGTAAGAAGCGAATCGATGAATGAAACCTGTCATCTTTACAACGATTGACAAACACGGAATGTAACTTGAACACAACACATCCTACAAATACGAACCTGATTGAAAGAAATAATGATAATCAAATCCTTGATGACAGCAACACTCAGTAACACTCACAAAACAAATACTGTATATTGACAGTCATGTTACGTTATTTTTAAAATGTTCCCTTTTCTTTTTCTACCTTTTTAACACACTACTTCTCTCTGCGACGCGGGTATATATATATATATGTATATATATATATATCCCGCTCTACATACTCGAATAATGGATACTTTATTAGCCATCAATGATTGTTTTGGTAAAGCCATACTCAGTGTATTCATTAGATGAGCGGTAAAAAGTAAGAGCGAGGGAGGATGACTCATTGAGGCATGCAGGCTGTAGTGCGTCAACTCTATCTGAATTGCGATCACATTTGAAAAAATATATCTTTTCAAGTTCTATTTAGTCCATATGTGTCAAACTCAAGGGCCGCGGGCCACATCCGCCCGGCGTAATTATATCCGGCCCGAGATCATTTTATATACTGTATTATTGTTATTAAAGCCGGGTATATGAAGCGCTGGTAACACAATAAACTACAGATCCCATAATGCAGCGCTTCAGCTGCCTTGCCGAACACTTACCACGTTAATCAAGTCTACCTTATGATGCTGCAAGTTATTGCGAAGCTAGAGTTATTGCGCACTGAGTTTGCACGGCGCTTTGGTGACTTTGAAGAACAAAAAAAGTCCGTCTACATGCGGCTCGAACCTTGTGCATGTTTGGTAGCACATATCTGTGTGAGAAGCTCTTCTCAGTGATAAAGACTAACAAAACAGCACACAGGAGTCGCCTCACTGATGAGCACCTGCAATCCATCCTGAGAATCTCCACAACACAGAACCTCACAGCAAACAGAAGCGAACTTGTGGCCAAAAAAAGATGCCAGGCGTCCAGCTCTAAAATGACATCTGAGCAAAGACAACTGAATGATTTGATTTGTTATTGCACATAAGAGCGGGAGTCAACCGTTTTAACAAACAGCGTATTGCACTGATACGAAATAGCTGTGTGTGTATATATGTAGATATGTATGTATGTATATGTATATATATGTTTATATATGTGTGTGTGTATGTATGTATATATATATATATATATATGTATTTGTGTGTATATATGTGTGTTTATGTATGTATATGTGTGTGTATATATTTAGATATATATGTATGTATATATGTGTATATGTATAGATATGTATATATATATGTTTATGTGTGTGTGTAAATATATATATATATATATATATATATATATATATATATATATATATATATATATGACAACAACACTCATCACTCACAACAGTGACAAAACAATTACATTGACAATCAGGTTACGTTATTTTCAAAATGTTTCCTTTTCTTTTCATTGCTTCTTTAACACACTACTTCTCCGCGCGGGTATTTTGCAATATATATATATATGCCAGCAACACTCATGACAATGACAAAACAATTACATTGTCAATCATGTTACTTTATTATTAAAATGTTTCCGTCTCTTTTTACTTCTTCGCTGCCAAGCGCGGGCATTTGCTATATATATATATATATAGATATATATATAGATAGATATGACAACAACACTCATATCAATGACAAAACAATTACATTAACAATCAAGTTATGTTATTTTTAAAAATTTTCCTTTTCTTTTTCATAACTTCTTTAACACACTACTTCTCCGCTGTGAAGCGCGGGTATTCTGCTAGTATATATATATATATATACACTGTATGTATATATATACAGTATATATATATATATATATATATATATATATATATATATATTGTGAAAGGATATATATATATATATATATATTGTGAAAGGACTAAGACTACACAGAAAAAGAGTTAGGGGAAGCCACCCATATACTTGAAATTGGCTGTCACAGTTGGTTCTTCAAGTCTTTACGGACATCAGTCCATAACAGAACTGATAGGTAGACAAAAACATGGCCGTTTTAAAGCCAGACAGGGGAAATTATGTCATCTGGACCGTAACCAGATGTGATGTTGTCTGGGCAAGGACTGGAAGTGATTTCGTCCGGGCAGGAACCGGAATTGATGTTATTGGGCCCAGAGCCAGAAGTGATGTCATCAAGCCCAGGTGGAACATATTTAGTCTGGAGAAGAAAAAGAGAGAGTATAAATGCACTCTGCCATCCCCTGGTCCGACGTATAATTATTCTTTTTTGAACTCTTTAGCTGACTCCCATGCACATGAATAAGACAAAAAATTATATATATATATATAATATATGTGTGTGTGTGTGTGCGTGTGTACAAGATAAAGGGTGTAAAATAAAACACGTGTTAAAGCGTGAGATGGAGACTTCATTAAGTTCAGACAGTCTACCCAAGATGGCATTGTTTCCTCTTTTGTTGGGTTCTGGGAGGAAGAGGAGGATCCAGATGGTCTCAGCCCGGAAGTGATATCAGAGTCGGAGAGGTGTTAATCTTCTTTTCTGCAGAATGGGAAGGAGAAGAGAGAACGTTATTAGACAGTGCCCCCTCACTTCTCGGCGGTAAATCACAATCACCTAAGCCTTTAGGTTGCTCCCCAAGCGCATGCATGTGTCTTACATACACTACATTTATGTAAGATACTCTGTGGCATTTGGCATAATAGTTACCTTTGTGTGGTCTGCCTGCTTCTTGGTAGTATTTATGTGAAATCACCCACTGAGAAGTTGTGTTTTGAATTCTTTCAATAGCATATGAATGCCGTTATTACCCTTATACCTGTATGCTGATCCAAATCTGTTGTCTAAGGTCATCTTTTGAGATTGAAAAATGATGTCTGAGGGCTTTGAAATGCTCTGTTCCTGGTTTGAGTTCAATGGCTTGTGGCACCAGTTGATGCCTGTAATGCCCAGTTGAACTATATATTTCCCAATAATCGCACATTTTCACTTTTTTTCCCCACTTTGATTTTTGATTGAAAATGGTGACAGCTGTGGGTCCCCCTTCCAATAATAAATATATAGACACATAAATAAAAATCAGGACAAGATACTTGAGGATGTTGCCATCTAGGCAGAGCTGCGTTTTGACGGGGTGTGTACAGAGTGCCAGCTAGTCAGAGGTTTTATGTTTTTTCATTACCACAGGAATACACCCCATGTTGGCTTCGAGTAGCGCCAGATGTATCCAGCTGCACATGAAATAAATAAAACAGTTTGGTGGCTTTCATTACGAGTGCAGTTTTAGCTGAATTTATGATGCTCGGCCACTCTTGCCAAATGGAAAACTACATTTCAGTACAGCAGGCTTCCACAGAAGTTGGAGGTTGCCATTTGATATGTCACTGTGTCAGTCTATAAATGGAATTTGTCCCAAAATAAAAAAAAACAAAGACAAAAAAAAAAAAACACCAAAGGGACATTATAGTGGCATGGGGATGGAAGGAACCATCTGATGTAGGAAGACCCCACCATGGCAAGTGGAGAGCCATTGAACCATTACACATCCAGTATGAGAATAGACTGGCAATGCCATGTAAAGCACCTGACTAAGAGAGAAGCTTTGGGGGATTGCAGCTGATTTTAGCTGGATGGAAGATGGCACCAAAGAGATTGGCTGTTGGCAGCTGCCTGTTATAAAGGGCAGTTATCAAGAAGGATCATTGGGTTTAAAGGTTCAGTGTTTCACAGAGATGCCATGGGATTTTTTGGAGCATCTTCCACACTGAAAGGGGATCAAACCCAGGTGTGGGGCTTTAAAAGCCATTCCCTTCCAGTGACTAACCAAGTCTGAAATTGGGGTTAGAAGTTACTGGCAAAAATAATGAGAGAGACTAGGAGTTGAGCAGAACAGTTTAATGGAGGGCAAGAAGGAGAAGTCCACCCACCAACCACTAAACCTTTAAAGAGGAAGATCCTATGGGGCTACAGAACCTTCTCTTCCTTCAATACCTTGCAGTCACCGTTGGCTCATCCCTTCTTTTATTGAGCTAAATTAACTTTTACCCCTTTTGAACTTTGTATTCTGGACTGGAGTAAACCATAGACTTTTGCTATGTCCTGTGGTGTCTTTCACAGAAGACACTGTTGTGTGTTGCATTTCAGAGTGCCATCTTGACTACACCATGCTGACTAAGAGCTTTGAGCTGTGCTGGCCAGATGAAGGGACATTGAGACCCCCTTGACTGGCATTGTAGGATCTCCTGCCCTGAGATTCGCTACTTTTGCCTCCCTTCAGTAGACTGGGTGCCTTATTTATTGGATGGCTGATGTTCATTTCTATCCAAGCAGTCATAGATTCTCTTCTGTGAGTTGTGGCCTATCTCTTACCTGTGTTATCTATCTATCTATCTATCTATCTATCTATCTATCTATCTATCTATCTATCTATCTATCTATCTATCTATCTATCTATCTATCTATCTATCTATCTATTATATAGTGCCTTTCACATCTATCTATCTATCTATCTATCTATCTATCTATCTATCTATTATATAGTGCCTTTCATATCTATCTATCTATCTATCTATCTATCTATCTATCTATCTATCTATTATATAGTGCCTTTCACATCTATCTATCTATCTATCTATCTATCTATCTATCTATCTATCTATCTATCTATCTATTATATAGTGCCTTTCATATCTATCTATCTATCTATCTATCTATCTATCTATCTATCTATCTATCTATCTATCTATCTATCTATCTATTATATAGTGCCTTTCACATCTATCTATCTATCTATCTATCTATCTATCTATCTATCTATCTATCTATTATATAGTGCCTTTCATATCTATCTATCTATCTATCTATCTATCTATCTATCTATCTATCTATCTATCTATCTATCTATCTATCTATCTATTATATAGTGCCTTTCACATCTATCTATCTATCTATCTATCTATCTATCTATCTATCTATCTATCTATCTATCTAGTTTTATTCATTAGTGTATTTTTTGGTTCAGTAAGTAATTAATTAGTTATATTTATATTTTGTAATTTATTTTCTAATTAATTATTCAATTAGTTTGATAGTTAAATAATGAGCTTGCTTATGCATATCCCTTTATATCTTTGTCTAGTAATTTGTGAGCTAATTAAATAATTGATTTCTTAAGTAAATAATACTTGTTTTTTGTAGTTATATATTTGTTTGCGTTTGTATTTATATGGTAGACTTGTTACGTGTTTTTTTTATCTATTTGTTCATTTCATACAGTATATGAGGGGGTACACCCTGCACTTGTCACTAGCCCACCCCCAAGGCAGCAGACTCTTGTAGTGGGAGCTCGACCCTTTCCCTGCTCCACCTCACAGTGCACCTTTGAAGGCCATTACCCAGACAGCACTGTCAGGCTGGCCCTCCTGCTGACTGCCTTCTCCTGGGACGTCTCTTTGCATATCCCAGACTGCTGTGCCCCCCCACCTCCCCCATCCCCCTTCTCTGCTGGCTTAGCTCGCTTTCACAGATGACCTGAGCGAGGTTATGCAGGAATGCAGAGGCTCTATCACACAACTGGTTGAACAGAAGACCCTCCATCTTACTAAATCAGTAGAGAAAGCTGAAAATAACTCCTGCTGTCATATATTTTTTTTTTTTGGTGAGGTGGGTCTCTACAGCATGAGACCCTAGTAAATGCTGGAGGGTGGCCAGGGAAGCCCCTTCAAATTTAAAGCTGCAGAACAGTGTCAGTCTTTGCACACTTTATTGACAGCTCGTTGTTTGGTCATCTGTTCGGCACTCTAAGCTATATAATAATTTGAAAGGCGCTATATAAAGTGGTAAATAGTGCTGAAATATCCTTATTATTAGTCTTGCATGATAAAAGAATTGTGGATTTATGCATTTGTGTACCCTTTGATAGGCTGCCATTCTGCCTTGGGTGGGTTCTTACCTTGCTCCTGATTGGACGGTGTCTCCCATGCTGTTTAAGAATAAGGGGATTTAGGAAAGTGAAGGAAAGTTGCATGTGAAACAGAAGGGGGGCTGCGTGTTTATTTAGAGAGACCACTGGGTAGGCTTAACTGAAGTCTGAGGAGCTTTGCCTACATTTATAATCCTTGCCCTGTTGATGGGAAGGGGGGATAAGAGTGGGCACAGGTACCTGGCTTTTAGTTCAGTGCTGCTTTGCACTCAAATACCATTTCTAGAAAATTCTGGAAAACATGAAATCTTCTTATGAATAATATTTCATTTGCAGGCTATTTATATAAGTACAAAGCTTATTAAATGCAAAGACAATACGGGCAAGGTGAATTAAATTCTTAATTTTCACCATTGACTACATAAACATGCATCATGTCTTAGGTGTACATTTGTTAGTTTCCAATGAAGGTTTGATAGACGATCATTTAAAGCCGCTTTTTATGGTGGGCACTGGCTCAACTGTCTGCTGGGAGAGTAGCCCACACCCCACTGGAATATCATTAAGAAGTAAAGAATGCACTGGTGAGCGCAGTAAAGGGGCTGGCAGGCCAAGAAAGACCTCCACTGCTGATGACGCAAGAAATCCTCACCTTGGCAAAGAAAAAAGACCCAAATCATACACCGTCTTAAGGGGGCCGATGTGGACATGTCAGAGACCACTGTCTGCAAAAAACATCATGAACAGAAATACAGAGACCACATTACAAGGTGTGAACCACTAAAACAGGAGGACCAGATCCAGATAATAGTTTGTGAGAAAGGACTACAAAGAGCCTGCGGAATTCTGGGAAAAGACAAAGATAAACCTCATCAGAGTGATGGCAAGTGTGGAGATGGAAAGGAGATCCAAAGCAGACCACCTCATCTGTTAAACATGGTGGTGCTGGGGGTGTTATGTCTTGGGCATGTATGGCTGCCACAGGTCCTGGCATACTTCTCTTCATTGACGATGGCAGTGCTGATGGTAGTGTAAGGTGTGTGGAAACATCTGATCTCTTCAAGTTCCAGTAAATGTCTCCAAACTCAATGGACAGCCCTTCATCCTACAACATGATCCCAAAGGCAATACAGGAGTTTGTCACAAATAAAAAAAATGGGAAATTCTTGAATGGCCAAGCCAGTCACCTGATCTATATCCAAATGCTGAAGAGTAAACTTAAGGGGGACAATCCCCTGAAACAAGCAGGAGCTGAACAACAACAACAACAACATTTATTTCTATAGCACATTTTCATACAAATAATGTAGCTCAAAGTGCTTTACATGAAAAAGAAAAGAGAAATATAAGACAAAGTAAGAATTAGAATAAGACAACACTAATTAACATAGAATAAGAGTAAGGTCCGATGGCCAGGGAGGACAGAAAAAACAAACAAAAAAAACTCCAGACGGCTGGAGAGAAAAAATAAAATCTGCAGGGGCTCCAAGGCCATGAGACCACCCAGCCCCTCTGGGCATTCTACCTAACATAAATGATAAGTCATCTTTGTATTCAGGGTTCTCATGGAAGGACTTAATGATGATGGTCATGTAGACTTTGGACCTTTAATCCATCAATGTAGGACATCACGGTGCTTTGATTAGGAGGTGGTGGCGCAGATCGCCACCACAGAAAACCGGGAAAAGAAGAGAGAGTAGGGGTCAGTACGGATTTTAGAGCCATCATGAATAGTTATGATAATTAATTGAATATCCAGAGTTTCGGGATTAAACTAAGATGAAGCTATGAGAAGGCCATGTTAAAGTCATGTGTTTTCAGCAGTTTTTTAAACTGCTCCACTGTATTAGCCTGGCGAATTCCTCTTGGCAGGCTATTCCAGAATTGAGGTGCAGAGCAGCAGAAGGTCGCCAGCCTCACCACTTCTTTTAAGTTTAGCTCTTGGAATTCTAAGCAGACCCTCATTTGAGGATCAAAGGTTACGATTTGGAATATAAGGTGTCAGACATTCAGATATATAAGATGGAGCAGATTATTTAAGGCTTTATAAACCATAAGCAGTATTTTAAAGTCAATCCTGAATGACACAGGTAACCAGTGTAGTGACATCAAAACTGGAGAAATGTGTTCGGATTTTCTTTTCCTAGTTAAGATTCTAGCAGCTCCATTCTGCACTCATTGCAAATGATTTATGTCTTCTTTGGGTAGACCTGAGAGGAGTGCGTTACAGTAATCTAGTCGACTGAAAACAAATGCGTGAACTAATTTCTCAGCATCTTTCACTGATATAAGAGGTCTAACTTTTGCTATGTTTCTTAAGTGAAAAAATGCTGTCCTAGTGATCTGATTAATATGCAATTTAAAATTCAGGTTACAGTCAACAGTTACCCCTAAGTTTTTTACTTCCGTCTTGACTTTTAATCCTAATGCATCAAGTTTATTTCTAATAACCTCATTACATCCATTATTGTCAATCACTAAAATTTCTGTTTTCTCTTTATTTAGCTGGAGAAAATGACTATTCATCCATTTAGAAACATAAGCAACACATTGTGTTAGTGAAACAACAGAGTCGGGGTCATCAGGTGCTATTGATAAATACAGCTGCGTGTCATCAGCATAGCTGTGGTAGCTCACGTTGTGCCTCGAGATAATCTGACCTAACGGAAGCATGGCTGCATTAGAGGCTTGGCAGAGCATCACCAGAGAAGATCCTCCACATCTACTGATGTCCATGAATCGCAGACTTCAAGCAGTCATTACATGCAAGGGATCTGTGACAATGTCCTAAATATAAAAAACTGCCATTGCTGTCTGCCAAATATTATGGTGGCCTGAAATGCAGGGACCGTGTAGAAAAAGTGCTGACATGGAACAAATCCCCTTAAAGGAAAGTTTGCAATGTTCACTTAAATCATTCTGATTTATATGGTTTGAAATTATAAACTGTGGTGTTTGGCACTAAATCAAGGAGAAACGTGTCCTTTTTCCTAGCACTATGGAGGGCACTGTATGTAGTTAGGTTGACGCGTGACTCTAAATAGGTCCCCAATGAATGGCGTTAATCATTAGGGTGAATGGACTGGCATTTGCTTTGGAGATGATTTCTGTGTCTGTTGCTGCCAGGACAAGCTCCAGCTTCATGAGACTCTGAGCAGGCACAGGAAATGAAATGAGCAGATGGTTAAGCGGGTTCAGGTGCCATTGGATTACGGGAGAACAGATTCAGGTGGCATCGAAGAATGGGAGGGCAAGGACACCAAGGAAAGGGCGACTCAGTTAGTCGGTTTTTTCCTCTTAATTGATGCACTTTTTTTTTTACCTTCTCCGCAGATGCAGGAGCTCGAGCAGCGAGTGATGGAGGCAGACCAGCGGGCAGAGCAAGCTGAGAAACAGGTAAGTCCCTCTACTGGCAGTCTAGCTCATCTACCATGGGAAGAATGGACATTTTCTGGGAGTGTTTTATGTGATGCAACTTTTCAGAGGGTCTAAAACCAGAGAGCCATTTGGCCCGCCATTCAGGCGCAGGTGGCATCAATGTGGACGAGACACACTTGAGGAAAGACGGAGAGCTCCTGGCTTCAAACGTCTTTACCAGTGGGTTCACAGATATTGACTGGTTTGGTGCCCTGCTTTCATTTATGGTCTGTCAGGGATGCTGCAGAGTGGTCCCTGAACATGGAGATAACCAAGAAGGTAAGTAAAGAAGGGGGTTTATTTTAACAAGAATATGAACATCCAAAGGGGAGTCAAAACACAAGGAGGTGTAATTAATAACAAAAATTAGAGCCTCTCTGGACGTACCCACACACACGAGAGTGTCCCGCAAAAGCCCCATGGGGGTGACTGACCGACTTGACGTCCTGTAAGTTCTTGAATTTTCCATTCCTTCTTCTGTAACCACTGGCCAAGTACACCTTTACCGATACTCCTCTACCAATCAGCTCAGTGGTGTTAATGGGGTCACCTCGGGCCAGATCTTACCCTCTAACACCCATGTGGTTACCTTCCCAGAGCGCCCCCTGGTGTTCCCATAGCTCACTGCCAATTTAATCAGTCCATTTATCCTTAAAGGATTAGGCAGCGCAACAGGCTGGACATGTGCAGCCATTTCTAGCTGCTGCGGTCTGTTGGCATGGGGAATCTGCCACATTGATTCCATGTATCCCACTCTCCAGACATTAATTCATGGAAGAGCTTCCCAAGAAGATTACTGTACAATTAAGAACCCTCTGTTTGGCATCCCTGCCAGGACGTTTCCCACCTGGTGTCTCATCCAAGATGCCACCCAAACACAGTGCTGTTGGGACCCTGACCTTGACAACCTTTACAGAAGTCCACCCTATGAAATGTTTTTTTGTTCTTTTCTAACACATGTGGACATATCAAGAGGCGATCTTCTTTTAAACTTTACGTTAAATAAGAGTGATGTGCTATACTTTTGAAACAAAAAAAAAAACAACAGTGAGAGCCATTATCCACAAATAGCAAAAACATGGAGCAGTGGTGAACCTTCCCAGGAGTGGCCGGCCGACCAAAATTACCCCAAGAGCGCTGAGACGACTCATCCGAGAGGTCACAAAGACCCCAGGACAACGTCTAAAGAACTGCAGGCCTCACTTGCCTCAATTAAGGTCAGTGTTCACGACTCCACCATAAGAAAGAGACTGGGCAAAACGGCCTGCATGGCAGATTTCCAAGACGCAAACCACTGTTAAGCAAAAAGAACATTAGGGCTCGTCTCAATTTTGCTAAGAAACATCTCAATGATTGCCAAGACTTTTGGGAAAATACCTTGTGGACTGATGAGACAAAAGTTGAACTTTTTGGAAGGCAAATGTCCCGTTACATCTGGCGTAAAAGGAACACAGCATTTCAGAAAAAGAACATCATACCAACAGTAAAATATGGTGGTGGTGGTGTGATGGTCTGGGGTTGTTTTGCTGCTTCAGTACCTGGAAGGCTTGCTGTGATAGATGGAACCATGAATTCTACTGTCTATCAAAAAATCCTGAAGGAGAATGTCCGGCCATCTGCTCGTCAACTCAAGCTAAAGCGATCTTGGGTGCTGCAACAGGACAATGACCCAAAACACACCAGCAAATCCACCTCTGAATGGCTGAAGAAAAACAAAATGAAGACTTTGGAGTGGCCTAGTCAAAGTCCTGACCTGAATCCAATTGAGATGCTATGGCATGACCTTAAAAAGGCGGTTCATGCTAGAAAACCCTCAAATAAAGCTGAATTACAACAATTCTGCAAAGATGAGTGGGCCAAAATTCCTCCAGAGCGACATAAAAGACTCATTGCAAGTTATCGCAAACGCTTGATTGCAGTTATTGCTGCTAAGGGTGGCCCAACCAGTTATTAGGTTCAGGGGCAATTACTTTTTCACACAGGGCCATGTAATTTTGGATTTTTTTCTACCTAAATAATAAAAACCATCATTTAAAAACTGCATTTTGTGTTTACTTGTGTTATATTTGACTAACGGTTAAATGTGTTTGATGATCAGAAACATTTTGTGTGACAAACATGCAAAAGAACAAGAAATCAGGAAGGGGGCAAATAGTTTTTCACACCACTGTAATTCTATTAATTTTATCTCAGTGAGTGGTTAGTACTGCTGCCTCACAGCTCAGTCACAGTTTTGGCCACAATAATCGGTCCAGCATAGTTGACAGACCTACCCGAAGCCATTAGGGTTGCTTAAAAGTTCACTGCACCATTACAGTTCACTCACAACTTGCTTAGTTCCTCCTGCCCCCATTAACTTTGATGCATTTCTTTGAGATGGTCAAAGTATCTGAACATCTTCCCCACTGTGCTGAACTCAAGTTGAAGGGAATTCAGCGGGGTTCACTCATCCACTAGTGCTTCCCTAGAGAATGGGTTGGTTAAACTTAAGAAAAGAGGACACGGTGAGTCAAGAGGGCCTGTTTGAAACGGGCGTAAGATATTGGAGTGAGAAGAATCTCCAAGATTATCCACATAACATAGCAAATCATTACAAAGACCAAGAGCCCATCCTATCAGCTTTGGGCTCAAGGTAGGAACCGACCCTGGAAGAGGCACCACTGTAGGGCCAACTCACACAGGGCCAGATTGGAATGGACAACCATCTTAACACACATGTCTTTGGTATGTAGGAGCAGGGCGTCTTAATGCATGGGCATGCTAGGCATGCTGGGCAGTTGCCCGGGGGCCCCACGAGCATAGGGGCCCCATGCCAATCTATTTATGTTGTGACTTGCTGAGTGGTTGTGTAGGTAGGGGCCCCAGTGCACTGCTTTCCCAGGAGGCCTATAATGCTGTTAAGATGGCCCTCTGTAGGAGGACAACCCAAGCACTATAAAGCACTACATTCACCTAAAGGATTATTAGGAACACCTGTTCAATTTCTCATTAATGCAATTATCTAATCAACCAATCACATGGCAGTTGCTTCAGTGCATTTAGGGGTGTGGTCCTGGTCAAGACAATCTCCTGAACTCTGAAAACTGAATGTCAGAATGGGAAAGAAAGGTGATTTAAGCAATTTTGAGCGTGGCATGGTTGTTGGTGCCAGACGGGCCGGTCTGAGTATTTCACAATCTGCTCAGTTACTGGGATTTTCACGCACAACCATTTCTAGGGTTTACAAAGAATGGTGTGAAAAGAGAAAAACATCCAGTATGCGGCAGCAGTCCTGTGGGCGAAAATGCCTTGTTGATGCTAGAGGTCAGAGGAGAACGGGCCGACCGATTCAAGCTGATAGAAGAGCAACTTTGACTGAAATAACCACTCGTTACAACCGAGGTATGCAGCAAAGCATTTGTGAAGCCACAACACGCACAACCTTGAGGTGGATGGGCTACAACAGCAGAAGACCCCACCGGGCACCACTCATCTCCACTACAAATAGGAAAAAGAGGCTACAATTTGCAGGAGCTCACCAAAATTCAACAGTTGAAGACTGGAAAAATGTTGCCTGGTCTGATGAGTCTCGATTTTTGTTGAGACATTCAAATGGTAGAGTCAGAATTTGGCGTAAACAGAATGAGAACATGGATCCATCATGCCTTGTTACCACTGTGCAGACTGGTGGTGGTGGTGTAATGGTGTGGGGGATGTTTTCTTGGCACACTTTAGGCCCCTTAGTGCCAATTGGGCATCGTTTAAATGCCACGGGCTACCTGAGCATTGTTTCTGACCATGTCCATCCCTTCATGACCACTATGTACCCATCTTCTGATGGCTACTTCCAGCAGGATAATGCACCATGTCACAAAGCTCGAATCATTTCAAATTGGTTTCTTGAACATGACAATGAGTTCACTGTACTAAAATGGCCCCCACAGTCACCAGATCTCAACCCAATAGAGCATCTTTGGGATGTGGTGGGACGGGAGCTTCGTGCCCTGGATGTGCATATCACAAATCTCCATCAACTGCAAGATGCTATCCTATCAATATGGGCCAACATTTCTAAAGAATGCTTTCAGCACCTTGTTGAATCAATGCCACGTAGAATTAAGGCAGTTCTGAAGGCGAAAGGGGGTCACACACCGTATTAGTGTGGTGTTTCTAATAATCCTTTAGGTGAGTGTATAATATGTAGTAGTGGAAATGAAGTTGGAGGAACCATGCAAACATTTGTATCGCCCATTGCTTTTTGGCTTTACATTTTGTCTTTTCTCTTTCAGCTACAGGTTATGGAAGAAAAGCTGAAGTCTGCTAACGTCCATCCAAGTGAGTCGGAGAATGCGCTCTACCGAAGGTACCAGGAGCTGTCCAGCCAGGCGAGAGAGAAGGACGAGATGATCCAGAAGCTGGAGCTGCAGCTCGAGAATCATGTATGTCAAATATAATATTTATATGGCGGCATTAATGGCATCAGTGAGCAAATAATATATAACTTAACCTTTGCTTCCACAGTGTTGGAACCAAGATACTAGATCTACAGTAGAACGACATCCAGGGTATCTGAAGCTGAAGCAGATGGGGCAATCAGCCCCTAAAAGGAGTAGCAGCTACACTTCAATACTCTTTAGAGAGATTGGTGATGTCCTGAAGGTCACTGGCTTCAAACTCAATCAGTCCCTGACCTCTAATCCTAAAACACGGATAGCAAAAGCTGTCAATTAGAAAACAAAGTGTATTATTAGCATTTACTATGGTGACACAAACAATCATGTTTTATGTATATTTACCAAAAATGAAATCAAATTTGGATTTGAGAGTCACTAGGCTTTGTACACTGGGAACCAAGTTTCCTGAACTATTCTAGAACATTTCAGTAATTATTTACCTCTCTGATGCTTATCTTTCTGATCAAATCAGTGAATTACTTTATAAAGAAATCCATTATATAATGCAGCACCTTGGTGACATTCTCTCAAGAAGGTTATCACAATAGACTCTTTTCCACTGCAGGGACCTTTTATCAGGAACTTTTTAGGAAGTCTGGAATGTTTGTAACATTCTAACTGCAGGCCTTGTTTTTTAATGCTCCTATTCCAGGGTATGTAGTTCTAGTTCACCCAGGAACTGTCATGGGTAGGGACTGGTAATGAATTGCGCTGATTGGTTGACTTGGCTCCATCTTACAAATATATTAGTAGTTTGGACTTTGAATTGTAAAAGGTGAAGATAGAGTGCTGCACTTTGCACCACATCACCCTTCATACCCGTCTCCCTGGTGTGCCACGCCATGCGCCACATCGAAGCAATAATGTCCCTTGTAAAGTCCTGATCACTTCAAAGGAATAAGGTGGAGGACCCCCCCAAGAACTGCCAAATGCACCTTTACAGACTCTTCCTCACTACTTCCACGGTGTGCTGTGCCATGTGGTGCATCAAAGCAATATTTCCCTTTGTAAAAATCAAAAATCTATGGGATGACTTGAAGCAGGCTGTCCATGCTCGACAGCCTTCAAATTTAACTGAACTGGAGAGATTCTGTATGGAAGAATGGTCAACAATACCTTCATCCAGAATCCAGACACTCATCAAAGGCTATAGGAGGACAGCGTCTACAGGCTGTTAGATTTGCAAAAGGAGGCTCAACTGAGTACTGATGTCATATCTCTGTTGGGTGCCCACATTTATGCACCTGTCTAATTTTGTTATGATGCATGTTGCATATTTTCTGTTAATCCAATATACTTAATGTCCCTGCTGAAATCCTACTGTTTCCATAAGGCATGTCAGATATTAAAAGAAAGTTGCTACTTTGAAAGCTCAGCCAATGATAAACAAAAATCCAAGAATTATAAATATATATAAAAAAAATATATATATATATATTGTGGTCCCCGGCCGGGGCTTGTGCCTCCTCCAGACCGCGAGGGGGAGTCCGTCCTGGTTCTGTTGGGAGCCACGGGTCGAGGGCATGGAAGCCCTACTCTGTAGGGGCCCGTGGTCACCGCCAGGCGGCGCCCCGATGCCGGTTTATCCCGGGGAAAGGCGACCGTGGAGACACGGACGGCTTCGGTCGCAGCGGCACTTCCGCCACACAGGGTGTGGCCACCGTTAAGTGCCGGAAGCAGCTGGAGCCCATCCGGGTTTCCATAAAAGGAGCCGCCTCCCTCCAGTCAGCGGTGGAAGTCGGGAGGCAGTGTTGACGGAGCTGGAGAGAGGACAGGAGGTGGCTAGGAAGCAAGGCACAGACTGTGGGCCCTGGACTTTGGGGGATTCAGTGCCAGGGGCACTGGGGTTGTGTGAGTGCACGTGACTTTTATATTTGTGTAAATAGTGTAAATAAACAGTGTGTTGGGTACAAAAATGTTGTCCGTCTGTCTGTGCCGGGGCCAGCGTTCACAATATATATATATATATATATTGTGTATATATATATATATATATATATATATAGATATATACTGTATATATACATATATATTTTAATATTTGTACTCGCTTCACTTGCCAATACCACCCCACCCCCCGTCCTGTGCTACACTGCCACTCACATTGTGAAGCGGGGGGCTGAATGCACCCCAAGGAGATGCGGTTGCTCCTCCGAAGCCCCCCTCTTAAACGGTAATACAATAGGAAACAAAGACAGTTTTTTTTTTTACCTCCTCTTTGCTCGATCAGCTGCTGGGTTGCTGCTGCCGTGCTATGTAATTTGCATCTTGCGTGGCACTTCAAACATTTGTCTTTTATTTCCGTCCCCTGGCGTGGTTAAATCTCTTGGCACAAAGTCTCGTCTTGTGTGACGTGAGTTCTTGATCTTTTTTAGTTTATAATTTTAAAAATGGAATAAGAATCTGAAAATCTAACAACATCACATTAAAGTTCGATAAATTCTGAAGAGAATGATTCCAAACATTTACTGTATATGTAGATTTCAAAATAAGTCCGATTTAAAGCATGACAAAAAACATGACATAAAAAGTGACATAAAATCGTAGCACAGAATCGTTTCACTTTTAGGCTTAGGATTTTATATATAGAGAGTAAATATATTCCTTGTGCGCTACTTTATGGATCATGTTAAAGCCATAATCTCCCCTGTGAAGTCGCGATCGCTTTAAACCAATAAGGTGGAGGGTCCCCAGTGAACACCTGACCGTGCCACACTTTGCATGGCATCACTCTTCATAGCCACCTCCCTGGAGTGCCGCACTATGCACCGCATTGCAGCAATAATCGCTTCAGCCTTAACCAACCATTCATAAAACAAATGTTTAAAATGCCCATTTATATTAGGTTTACATCAGTGAGGATTAGCGACTGTGAAAGAACAACGCTTCATAAAGGCTCCTTGGCAGGCCTCATCTGCACTTGGCTTTATTTTGCAGTTGATAGATGGCCGTGCTGTGCTGGTCAGAATGACCCATTCTGTGTTTTTATGGTGACATTCTCCCACACGTTACTCCTGGCGGGAGTACAGCCCTTTTGGATCTCCTGGAGTTCAGTATACATGATGAAGGAATGGATGTTACAAGGGGTCGGCGTTTGCCATCATCATCATCAATTCTGACCTTCTTCATAGTTAGTAGTTCAGGTTGTCATATTGTTAGATTAGCAGATGCTGCAATTCATCGCTGCTTCTTCTGGGGTCTGAGAATAAAAATGAAAGGTGGGATGACTCTGACAGTGACTGCATTCTTCTGTCTCTAGAACCAGCAGAGAGCACACGAGGCCCGAGTGATTGAAGAAAAAGCTGCAAAAATCAAGGAGTGGGTGACCTTCAAACTGCGTGAGGTAGGAGGCTTTACACTTGTGTGTGTGTGTGTGTGTGAAGAAGAGCCTCAAATGTTCTGTGTGGCCCTCTTGTTTCTGTAAAAATAAGTCCAGACGTCCCATACATTCATGGAGACTCCCGTTGGTGAGTGTAGTGGAATGAGCCTGTTGTGGAGAAAGGACGCCTCTCAGTCAAAAGCCCGAGAAGCCATGTAAGCCGAGGCGGTTGTTGTCTCTCTCTACTTGTAAGAACATTCAGTCCATTAAGCTTGTTTGTTTAGCTACTAGCGAAGCTGTCCCAATATCTCCTCCAGATTCTTCTTAAAGGTTCTCAAGGTTTCTGCTTCAACGCCATGTCTCGGTAGTTTGTGCCAGAGTCCCACAACACTTTGCATGAAGGTGAGCTTACTGGCTTCAGCATCAAAAGTATTTCCCCTTAATTTCCAAGTGTCCTTGACTTCACGATTCACCATTAATGAGTCTACTTCATCAATGCCTTTCACTATTTCAAAACGTGTGAGCGGCTAAGATGGATGTTTTGTGCAGTTTGCATGGGTTGATAACATGAACCCACTGGAGACGGCTTACGAGGGGTACAGTGAAATCCTTCCAAGGCATGGCAGTCATATGACAGCACAGGCAGTGTGTGTGTTTGTCGAGGCTGGTTTTCAAAACTGAGGAACATTTAATGAGACGTAACTCCTTATTGCTTAGCACTGCTGCAGATTCCATAGCTGGTCAGGGTTAGTATGTGCGATTTTGGTCCTCAAACTCTCCGATTGTGGGTTCAAATCCTGCAATCTGGCACTGTGTGACCCTGAGCAAGTCACTTCACCTGCCTGTAGTCTTACAGGAAAAACAAAAAAGAAACAACAAGAACACCAATAACATTTATTTCTATAGCACATTTCCATTTTAATGATGTAGCTCAAAGTGCTTAACGTAATGAAGAAAGAGAAAAAAGACAAAATAAATAAGAAAATAGATTTAGGGAACATTAATTAACGTAGAATAAAAGTAAGGTCCGATGGCCAGGGAGGACAGAATGTAAGCAAATGTTTCTCAAATAGTGTTAGTCGACCCAGATAAAGGGATTAGCCTAATAAGATAATAATAATAATAATAATAATAATAATAATAATAATAATAACAGGCATATTGGAGGAAACCCACAGAGGGTGCTTGTTGAATTCATTCATTCATTGGTCAATAGTCAGTAATCATGTTCATTAATGTTAATGTTCATTCATTTATCAAATCATTTATAAATGAATTAATCATGTAATTATAAATTATTTAATTTTATTTAACTATTTCATATTCATAAATTCATTAATAGGGTTCATTAATGCAGCAACTGTTTTATTCCTGCATTCAATACAAATGAATACATTCATTCATTTTTATTTGTTATTTACAAATTCATTTACTAATATTAATGAATGAACTCTTGTGAAATAAACAGCCTCGACAGACAGAAAAAGGTTTGGGGCAGCAACCCGTATACTTGAGCCCTGGCTGCAAAAGGCAAATAAAGTTGCAAAGATGTGTACAGGTTCGAGTCCAACATTCGACTGACTAGAAACAGGAAGTGTGGCGGGTTTTAAGTTGACTGTCAGGAAGTGATGTCTTCAGGACCGGAACCAGAGGCAGGCATAATTTCCAGTTTTTGATCTGCAGAGATAAGAGAGAAAGGATCATTGTGCCCCACAACCCCCTGGCCTGGCGTGGAATTACCTTCAGTTGGTCCTTTTAGCTGCCCCCTAATCGCACATGTGTTACGCTCTTTATTAATGAAGTAAATGAATGGTTTATTAATTTATTCCTTTATTCATTAGTTGCTGTAAATGTATGCATTTATACTTTGATTATTTAATATGTACATCAATTCAGTTTATTAATCCATTTCTTCAGTTGTTTAAACATTCATTCATTTACAGGAAATTAGTAAATTAAATGAGTAATAAATAAGTTTAGTTCATTCATTCGTTTGTCCATTCATTCATTTATTTATTCATTCATTCTCACATCCATATCTCAATTTATTAATAAAGCTTTATTATAAGGTATATTACATTTTCATTTATTTGCTAGTTAGACACTTTTATCCAAAGTGACTTACAAAAGGGTAAACATAATCGACAACTTATTTTTTGCGTTCAATGAGTGCAGGCACAGAGTGTTTTGAACAATCCTCAGTTAAATTCCAAGTTCCGATTATATGAATTACTAAATGCAGAATTGGTACAAATATAAATGCAGATTTCTGAAAAAACACAGAGAACAAGGCAGAACTGATAAAACATAAATGGAAAACCAGCATTATCTGTTGTCACACACATGCGCACAGGGGACAGTTCCAAGACTCTAGTGATTCTCTGCCACTCCAGGGTTGGCACTGTGTGCTATGGCTGTTTCTTTTCCTACCTCAGCAGACCAGGAGACTGACGGCTGTTACACCAACAATGTCACTTCCTGTGCCTGTCTGTTTGGACCCGCCTTTTCCTGCTGGAAACCAACATAACCGGAAGCTCCGCCCTTTTGAGCAGTCAGATCCAGACTCCCGTCTGAAAAGATTTCCTCTATAACTCTGCTTTTTCAGTTTTAATTATATAGAGTTTGCCTATGGGTGCCTGAACTCTCCATTATTATTGTATTTTACATTAATTGATTGATGCACTGTGGGGCAGTTGACAAAGATGGAGATTAAAATCATACAAAAGAAAGTCCATCCATCCATCCATCCATCCTCTTCCGCTTATCCGAGGTCGGGTCGCGGGGGCAGCAAGCAGAGGGCCCAGACTTCCCTCTCCCGGCCACTTCTTCCAGCTCTTGCGGGAGAATCCCAAGGCGTTCCCAGGCCAGCCGGGAGACATAGTCCCTCCAGCGTATCCTGGGTCTTCCCCGGGGCCTCCTCCCAGTTGGACGTGCCCAGAACACCTCACCAGGGAGGCGTCCAGGAGGCATCCTGATCAGATGCCCGAGCCACCTCATCTGACTCCTCTCGATGCGGAGGAGCAGCGGCTCTACTCTGAGCCCTTCCCGGATGACTGAGCTTCTCACCCTATCTTTAAGGGAAAGCCCAGACACCCTGTGGAGGAAACTCATTTCAGCCGCTTGTATTCGCGATCTTGTTTTTTCGGTCACTACCCATAGCTCATGACCATAGGTGAGGGTAGGAATGTAGATCGACTGGTAAATTGAGAGCTTTGCCTTACGGCTCAGCTCCTTTTTCACCACGACAGACCGATGCAGAGCCCGCATCACTGCGGATGCCGCACCGATCCGCCTGTCGAAAAGAAAGTCAAAAATGGAATTACAGTCAAAGATAGAAAGATGACGCAGGGTTTGAGGACCGACCTGAGCTGCAGGTTTTTCTTTTTTTGTTCTTTATTTCACCCTATCCAATATCTCGTATTAGGAATTTGAGCACAGGGTCAGTCTTTATACAGCGCCCTTGGAGCAATTGAAGGTTAAGGGCCTTGCTCAAGGGCCCAGCAGAGTAGGATCTATTTTGGCAGTGACGGGGATTCAAACTGGTAACCTTCAGGATGCCAGTGCAGATCCTTAGCCTCAGAGCCACCACACCGACCTCTAAATACTGCTACCTCGAGTCCAGTGCTGCCAGGATATGCTCTGAATTGAACTTGGCCTATTCATAATATGACTGAATGACTTGCCCAAATTGTCAAGAGTTGGCACGTTGGTTATTGTGTGATCTGTGTTCAGTTCTTCAGGTGGTCCCACCTGTGTCTGTGCGGGCTCTTTCCGTTGCTCTGTGTTTCCTCTTGTTTTTATGTTAGGAGTATTGGTCATTCTTGGACCTGACTTAGTGAGCCCTTCCTTGCATTTGTGTCTACTTTGCGCTAAGCAGAGCTGGGATAGACTATAAGCTGAAGTAAGCAGGTCCCAAAAGTGAAAGAAAAGCTGAAGTAGACAAGGGGTGGCCCACTTCTTAGATTTGGGATCAATTCTTGAGCTGGTCATTTTGTGCTTGGCCATTCTCCCTAGGTATCTCTTGCTTATCCAAAAGATGTCAACCTTTTGTGGGTCTGTGAGTGGGGCTGTGCAAGTGCAGCCAGCACTGGAATCTAGTCCAGAGTTCATTTTCTCTATGTACCTCATGAGTAGGCCCTAGTGGCACCATGGGTTAAGAAAATGGATGGATAATGCAAGCAACATAATGTTACTTGATGTAAACTGGAGATGACTAAGGAGTCATGTTTGTGTGATCTTAGTGTTCTTGAAATTCAGTATGCGGCTCAGTTCACAAGCCTATGATGTTGTATTTTGCAGCTCGAAGTTGAGAACTATCAGCTGAAGATGTCCAATCAGAGGCAAACGGAGCTCATCCAACTACTGCAGGACAAGATTCAAGGTACAAGGCGTGTTTGAGAGACATATATTTGGTGGTTTTCTCTCTCATCTTAAACACTTAAGAGCTTTTTTGGTTTCCCTCCATGCAGCGTTGTTGGAAAACTCTGGGTCAACTCCAAATGCTGAGTCTTCACAGTCGGCATCTGCTTTTTCTATCGTGAACTCTCCCAGCAGTCCCCAAGCCATGGAAGAGCCTAGAAGACCACCTCCCACACGCCTCCTTCCGTCTCCACCGCGGCACTATCAAGGTAATGGTGTGCTTCTACTGCAGGTCAGGGAGGAGATAGTTATGTCTTGGAGACAATGGGGAGGGGGGTTAATGCACTCAGATGACCAACAACAGTTTATTTTCTATTTTGCTTGGGTGTTGACACTTTGAATAGGGTTATGGTCACTCTGGAGTAAAGCTTTTCTGGATTTTTGCATTGGTTGTTTACAGCGGTGCACAAGTGATTCATCCTCACGTGCCTTTCTGTGTTCCTCAGATATGAAGAGGAACGGTGGTGATGGCTGTGACTTTCCAAAAAGCTGTTCACCTCCTCTTCTTGGTCCAAGGGTTTCCCCTCTCCATGAATGCCAGTCCAAATCTCCTTCCTCTGGCAGGAAGAAGGCTTGCCCAGAATCAGGAGACAGACTTCACAGCCCCAGCACCATTGCAAACCCAGAAGATTCTCTACTCAAGGCTAAAGACAGCCAATACTCTAATTCCATTCCCGAGACCCACGTTGCCCTCTGTGAAGACACTTCTGAAAAATGTGGCAAGGAACCTCTAGATATGGTGAATGGAGATGTGTCTTTGCTTGAAGCTGGTAAAGACCAAGATGGCCTACTGGAGCAGTGCGTGCCAAAACGAGGATCAGAGTGCGAGATCTCTTCTGATGAGCTCAACAGCCGTTTCCGCTCTCAGCGGCTTCATTCCTCTTCCTCTTCCAGCGAAGCCAATGTGCCGAGCCCACTTGACACACCAGGTCTTACACCTAAGCAGTCCACTTCTTCATTATCTCCTCTAAATTCATCTTTAATGGCTGGGGTCAACCCATCTGGTGCTAGCATGACATTACCCAAGGTACGCACTCCCCTCACACCCAGAGACAGTATCCAGCTGGCCAAGAAGCACTACAGCCAGCCACAGCCAGGGACGGACCGCCTCCACCACATCAACGTCAGCATTGACATCAACTCGTTCAGGCCTACTGACCTGCCAAATCTACGTCCCATTCACGTGGAAGAAACTGACATTGACGAGGTTCCTGATAAGATGGATATCGAAGATGCAGAGGAGGAGTTGGCAGAAGAACAGAATTCTTTTGCTCCACTTCCAGAACGTTTAGAGTTTTTCGATTCTAGTATCACCAAGCCACCGACGCCCCCACTGCACAGATTTCCGTCTTGGGTGAGTTCATGCTTTTAAATCCTTATATTCATCAACATGGGGAATCAACAAGACACTAGAGGGCATTGGATAGATAGCTGTAAGAAAGGCACTATATAATACAGGGAGATTCACTCAAAAGAGGCCCCAAATATTCAGTTGTAACTCCTGTTAGGATGAGCAATCTGAACCAAAAAACACGTTTGACATACGTGTAATCAATTGCATTACATGCAGTGCTGGAAGTGGTTTCCATTTTCTGCCAGGCACATTTCAACGTGGCACTCCATGTTCCTGAACATATTGACAAGCGCCACGGGGGGAATAGCAGCAAGTTCACGTTGCATGTTTTCCTTCAAATCTTCCACAGTGCGAGGCTTGTTCCGATAGACTTTTCCTTTGAGCAAACTGTGGTGGCCAGAGCCCCTTTGAAATGACCCTGTTGCCGAAGAAGGACTCCATTTCTGCCATGGTCCATGCCGATGTGTGACACGTTGCTCCCTCTTGCTGGACATAACTTTCTGTTAACTCATGATCATCCAGTTGATTCTGACATCGCTTAAACGAATTGGTGACCCAGTAGGTTCGCACCATGAAGACTCGCTACTCAATACTGTACACCCCGAGACTGAGTGAAGGGGTACGGGCGAGATGCACCCAGAAGTTGCAAACTGAGGTGAATACCTCATCGCTCCGACGCAAGGGCATCCCAGCTTGTTTGAAGTTCCATATACTGAGGAGCACATTGCACGTTGTTTTGTTCAGATTGCTTTGTCCTAGCGAGAGTCATTACAGAATATTCAGGGCCTCTTTCGAGTCAATCTCCCTTTACATAAGAAAAATATAATATTACAGATTGAAAGATCTTAAAGGCAATAAGATGGATGGATGGAGGGATGGATGGACAGATGATTGATTGATTGATTGTCTTGGATGGTGTAAGGCTCAGTTCCCCTATTCCACTGAAGGTGTCTCATAATAATTCTTAATATCTTCTGAACTCTGTCTGGCAGTTGATAGTGACGAGCCCACTACAACTCCTAAATCCTTCTCATAAGGTGTACTTTCGATTTTCTGACTTTCCTATTGTGTATTCAAACCTAACGACGTTTACTACTTTACATTTACTTGCATTAAATTTCATCGGCCATAAATCTGTCCAAGCCCCTCTGTAAAGATTCAATGGAATCCTTATTATCTGCTAACCCACCTGGCTTGGTATTATCTGCAATCTTAACCAGATTGTTACTTATATTCCTACCAAATCATTCATGCATATTAAAAACAGCAACAATCACACTCGGATTTTCTCTGTTTTTGCCACTTTTGCGCCCATCTACACACCACACCCTGAACTCCCACTTTTTTTAGTTTGATGATGGACCTCTCATGTGGCACCTCTTCGGATGTTTTCTTAAAGTCCAGATAAATAATCTCATCTGCTCTACTCTGATCTTATCCTTTTGTTGCTTCCTCATAGAATTCCAACATGCTAGTAAAACATGACTTCCCTTGTATGAACCCATGCTGACTGTAAAACTCCTGTTTTGCCGAGTTGCTCAATCTTTCCATTAATAATACCTTCCATTCATTTTACTGTGGTGCATGTTAAGCTTACTGGCCTATAGTTGCTTGGATCTGCCTGGTCATCCATTTTATAAAACCCGATAATATTTGCCATCTTCCAGTCCTTCAGAACTTCCCCAGTGTGCAGTGAATTCCAAAAAAGTATGTGCGAAGAGTTTATAAATCCATTAAGTTCCTTGAGGATAAATATGATCTGGTCCTGATGATTTGCTTGATTTCATCCTGATTATTCTGAGCAACACTTCTCTCTCTACAATTTCCAAATCACTCAGTACTTCTTTAGTAGTCCCTGTTACCGCTGGGAGGTTGTCCATTCCTCACATGTAAAGACCTCAGAAACATGCGAGATTAGAGTATCTGCTATTTCACTGTCTGTATCTTTTAATCCCACTTTACTATTCCTGATACACTTTATCTCCTCCTTGACTGTTCTTTTATTGCTAAAATACTTAAAGCATCCTTTTGGTTCATCTTTCACCTTATCTGCTTTGTTTCTCTCTAACTGCCTTTTAGGTTCCCTAATATCCTTTTTAATGGTTGCCCTCATGTTCTCATATGCCCTATAATATTAGTTTTATACATCTATTTTTTTTTCTTTACGCCTTCTTTTTTTAACTCTTTATTAATCCACTGCATAGTTTTTTTTGTTTTTTTTTTAATTTCCAACTAATTCCAAATGTTGTGATGTACCTTTCCTGTCGGCCTAATGGTGGTTTTGTGCTTGTTTTCTTTTTTAGGAGAGTCGCATTTATGCTGTAGCCAAGTCAGGAATGAGACTATCTGAGGTGCCTTTAGGAAATGGAACACCTAGTCGAGGTAAGGAAGACTTGGCTATTTTTAGATATTTGTTGGAGGAGGAGGTCTTTGTGCCCCAACAGTTCGATGTCAACTGCAGCGTTATCAGTAACATGAGACCATCATTTTCAGGGCGACTTCTAAGTTTCAAAAAGTTTGTCAATTCATTCAGTTTTTGAATCCACAAATTCCAAATCAAGATTTCATGGTGGGGCGGCACGGTGGCGCAGTGGTAGCGCTGCTGCCTCGCAGTTAGGAGACCCAGGTTCACTTCCCAGATCCTTCCTGCGTGGAGTTTGCATGTTCTCCCCGTGTCAGCGTGGGTTTCCTCCGGGCGCTCCGGTTTCCTCCCACAGTCCAAAGACATGCAGGTTAGGTGGATTGGCGATTCTTAATTGGCCCTGCGGTGGGTTGGCACCCTGCCCGGGATTGGTTCCTGCCTTGTGTCCTGTGTTGGCTGGGATTGGCTCCAACAGACCCCCGTGACCATGTGTTCGGATTCAGCGGGCTGGAAAATGGATGGATGGATGGATTTCATGGTGTGTCCTATCAGCATTGGACACAAAGCAGGAAACAATGGGCAGGGAATCAGCACATCACAGGGCACAATGCCTATAATGACACAATTAAGATTTGCCAGTTAACCCAATGAACACATCATTGGGGTTTGAGAAGGAAACTAAAGTAGCTAGAAAAAAGAAAAGAAAACACATACACAGATACATGGGGAACATGAAATCTCCATGTAGACCACAACCACACCTGGGCTCACACTACATGGCAGCGCTCCTGGAGGGCTGTGGCACCACGGATTCCTGCAGGGCATGTCGGGAACTGGAGTTTGGTAAAGCCATGTTGGGTTCCATGGGGGCCACCAGGGGGAGCTGTAGAGCCATACTGAGGACCTCCAGCTCACCAGGGAGTGATTCCAGGTAATACTGACGAGCCACCTAGAACACTCCCGGGACCTGAATAAGAGGAGCCGCCTGACTCCATTGAATGGCCAGAGTCGGGAGGAAGAAGACAAAGCCTGAGGTGGAATGGCGGCGGATGGACTGGCGACAGAGAAGGGATTGTGTTTTGGTGTGTTGGTGCTGGTGATTGTGCACTTTAAACTGTAAATAAACTGGGTGTTGTGTTGAACCTGTGTCCTGCCTGTGTGTGTCCGGGTTAGGGTGGCTGTACACCCCCTGGTGGCTTCACACTTACTAATGTGATTAATGGAAATAACAGTTAAGGAAAACCAGTCTTCTTTATTTACATAGAACTGAAGTGAAATAACACAAATACATTCAAATCGCAATTCAAAGTATTACTGAGATCAAACAGTGCAAGTCTGAGTAAACCATTTCAAAGTGGCCTACAGGATTTACACAAAAGACCAACTAAATTATTACAATGAGAGCATTTTAAACAGACACATACCCTTCATGTAAACAAGATATAAATCCAAAGGGAATAAAATACTAATCATAATTGAACTACAAGGCCTGAACATTACAGTCTGGATAAACATAACCTGTAAGGTGAATTGTGCAGCATACAAGCAGGAACAAAAATCCCACATGCTGTACTATCCACAAAGTTTTGTCAAATACTGCACAGGAAAAACAAAAAAGTTTTAACAGAAAAACAAACCAATAACATTTTTAAAGAAATTATTAACTTCAAGTTCTGTCCAATATTGCACAAAGATATCAGAAACAAATTAAACAATTGTAAAATTCTACTGAGGAAACTTGAAGTTGTGTGACAGAAACACCAGTCTGTCCACAGCATCTGAGCTTGAGTTCAGCACAGTTACCCATTACGACATTTCCTCTGGTGCTGACGGCCCGCTCACAAGGGCAGCGATGCACAGTTACGTTTTTGCACGTTTCCCCAATTTGAAGAAATATACTTCTTGTGTTTTCCACAACTCCAGTGAATTTATCTCACTGTCCACCTCTGGTATTATCAAGTTTGCTCAATGGCAGTGTGCAGAGACTCACCTTCTCTGAAGTCCTGGTTTTTTTTTTTAATATATTTTATTTTGTTGAAATCATAAAACATTCCATACATGCAAGTCAAGTTTAACAAAACTGGTTTGAAACAAATTGACCCCCACCCTTGTGAAAGAGAGCTAGGTCAGCAGAGTAGCACTTTAATAGTAAAAATATTGTGGAGCCGACCCGGACACAGACAGGCGGACATGTTGTTTTCAAACCACCACACGTTTTATTTACAATTATTTACAATAATGTGTCACTCAGACACTAAATAAAGTCAGTGCACAAACCCTAACACAGTCCTGGCCACTCAATGCCTTTCTTCGGGCCGCCTCCACTCTCCTCTCTGCCTCGTCCTACTTTCACCCGACTCTAACCTTGAATGAAGGGAGACGGCCCCTTTGATATTCTCCCGGATGAGCTCCAGGTGATTCCCAACACTCCTTCATTGGCCACGCCCCAGCGTGGCGGAAGTGCCGGCTGTTCTCCCAGCAGCTCTCCGGACCCCCTTTTAATTCTTCCCCCCAGCACTTCCTGGTGCGGCGGAAGTGCTGAAGTAACAGGTCCCCAAGGTATTGGGGCGCCTCCTGGCGGTGACCACGGGCCCCTACAGGGTGGGGCTTCCATGCCCTCAACCCGTGGCCCCCAAAGCAACCAGGAAGGTGGCCCCCACGTGATCCAGGGTGGGCGTAGACCCACATCCGGTCCCTCACGGTGTCCCAGCCGGGTCTTTGCCCCTGGCATCCCTGACAATATGTAAATAAATAAATAAAAATAGATAGAATAGAAAAAGAGGAGAGAGAATCCACTTCCTCAATTTAAATGCTTATTCTAAAATGTTATTTATCAGATCAGGTTTTGAAAAAGTTTTGCATAGATCCTCTAAGTGAGAATTTTATTTTTTCCAATTATAGATCATATATAACATCACTTACCCACTGACTTAAAAGAGGTGAGTTAGGATTCTTCCAGTTGAACAAGATAAGTCTACATGCCAATAGTGTAGTAAAGGCAATCACAGTTTGTTTGTCCTTCTCCACTTTAAGGGAGTCCACCAAACACAGCTGTTAGTGGATTAGGAGGGATTGGGACACCAAAGCTTGTCTGAAAGGCATTTAAAGATTTTGGTCCAGAATGATGTTAATTTGGTGCAGGCCCAAAACATGTGGCTGGAGCTCGATTGTAAGGTTCGCAGGTTGGATCTTTGCCCTGGAAACATTTTGGCCAATTTAAAGCGAGACAGATGTGCTCGATATATAATTTTGAATTGAATAATTGTATGCTTTGTGCATATGGAGCTCGAGTGATTTCTGTGCATGGCTGCCTTCCACTCCTTTTCTGAGATGTTGTGTGAGAGATCTTTTTCCCACTGTCCTCTTGGATCTTTGAAAGGGAGGGATTGTAAAATGATTTTATATATTGCAGATATGCTGCCTGAGTCCTTGAAACTGAGCAATATTTTTTCCAGCATAGAGAGAGGTGGGAGGTAAGGAAGGGCAGGTTCTGTTTAACAAAGATGCTAATTTAAAGATAGTAAAAGAAATGTGTTGCTGGAAAGTGAAATTTGGAATGTAATTGTTCATAGGATGTAAAGACATTGTCTATGTACAGATCTCTAAGTGATTTAATCCCAAATGTTTTCCAGACATTAAAAACTGCGTATGTTTGAGAGGGTTGTAAAAGGTGGTTCTCGTGCAGAGGTGCTACCGATAAAAGCTTCTCTATCTTAAAATACTTCCTACATTGGGTCCATATTCTGAGTGAGTGAAACACAATTACGTTGTTAGTACATTGCAGATGACTTGTACTTATTGGGGTACAAAGCAAGGAATATAAATAAATGCTGCAGGATTTTAATTCTGGTGTGGACCAGGCCTGTGTATGTATGTTCATCCATTTGTGTCCAAGTCCAAGTTTTTATAGCTTGTATATTCACCGCCAGTAATAAAATTGAAAGTTAGGTAGAGCCATGCCACCTTCTTCCTTAGGTCTTTGTAGGGTCGCTCTTTGAATACATGGATGTTTTGAATTCCCAATAAATGAGGTTATGGTTGAATCTAATTTCTTAAGAATGATTTGTTGATGTATATTGGAATGTTTTCAAATAGAAAAAGAAGCATAGGAAGGATATTCATCTTGACAATATTAATTCTTCCAGCTAAAGTTAGATGAAGGGTTGACCATCTATGCAAGTCTTGCTTATTTTTTCCATACAGACAGCGAAATTTTGTTTTTTAAAATAGCTGCTAAAAGACTTTTTATTTTCTTATTTTTGCTCCCTCCCTTGTGTCATCACCTGCTCCATTTTCCGCCTCCATAGGGGTAGGATGGAGTTGTGGCGAGGAGGCAGTGATCTGTGTGAGTGTTTTAACACTAGAATTGCCAGAGCCTACGAAAAAACTTGTAAATCCGGCCCACCTTAAATCTGTTCGCATCTCTCCATCAGCGTCTTTTGTCCTGTAAATGTGCCGATAAAATCAAGCAGCAAGCAGTCTGGTATCTCTCAGCTTGCACATCATCCATCCATCCATCCATTTTCTAACCCGCTGAATCCGAATACAGGGTCACGGGGGTCTGCTGGAGCCAATCCCAGCCAACACAGGGCACAAGGCAGGAACCAATCCTGGGCAGGGTGCCAACCCACCGCAGGACACACACACAAACCAAGCACACACTAGGGCCAATTTAGAATCGCCAATCCACCTAACCTGCATGTCTTTGGATTGTGGGAGGAAACAGGAGCACCCGGAGGGAACCCACGCAGACACGGAGAGAACATGCAAACTCCACGCAGGGAGGACCCGGGAAGCGAACCCAGGTCTCCTCACTGTGAGGCAGCAGCGCTACCACTGCGCCATCATTAAAACAACAATTAAGATACTATCATAGACAATCTCACACTCCTATCACCCATCCCTTTAAGTATTCCGACCCTTTGCTGTGGCATCCTAAATTGTAGTCGGGTGTACTCATCTCCTTGAAATGAGTCAAGAACTTGATTGGAGTCAACATGTGACAAATAGAATTGAGAACATGAATTAAAAAGGCCTACAGCTGTGTATAGAAGATCCACAACTCACATTGCACGTCAGGACAAAACCAAGTCCAAGGAACTCTCTGTAGACCTCCGTGTTCAAATTGTGGTGAGTCAGAGATCAGGGCAAAGGGTTCAAACCATTTGTAAAACTTTGCGTGTTCAATGGAGCACAGTGGCCTTCACTAGTTGTGAAGTAGACGAGGTTTGAAACCACCAGGTCTTTTCCTAAAGTTGCACGTCTGGAGAAATTGAGTAACCAGGCAAGAAGGGCATTGGTCAGGGAGGAGACAATCCAATGGTCACTCTAATAGAGCTTCAGAAGTCCTCTGCTGAGATGAGAGAACCTGTCAGAATAGCCATCTCAGCAGCACTTCATCAATCAGGCATTTGGCAGTTTAACGAAAGTGGTTCTCTGGTCTGAAGAAGCAAACTTTGAACTCTTTGAAGAGGTCTTCAGGCACTATGTCTGGCAAAGACTAAGCACTGCTCATAACCTGCCTGATTCCATCCTTATGGTGAAACAGTGTGGTGGTAACATCATGCTATGGGGGTGCTTCTCAGCAGCAGAGAACAGCAAAACTGGTCAGAACTGAGAGAAGGATGAATGCAGCCAAGTACAGGGAGGTCCTTGAAGAAAACCTGCTCCAGAGTGCAATCAGCATCAGACTTGGACGACGGTTCATCTTTCAGCATGACAATGACCCGAAGCATAGAGTGGGTTCATGCCAAGTCTCGTAACTTTCTTTGAGTGATCCAGCCAAAGTCTGTGGAGAAACCTGAAGTTGGCAGTTTACAGTCACTTCCCATCCAGTCTAACTGAGCTTCAGAGAATCTGCCAGGACGAATGGGATAAACTACCCAAATTCAGGTGTGCAAAGCTTGCAGAGACTTACCCAAGAAAAGTCAAAGTTGGTATTGTAGCCAAAGGGGATTCTACATAGTACTGGATTAATGGTCTGAATACTTATGTGAATAAGAGATTGCAGTGTTTTATTTTTAACTTTGCAAACCTTTCTGAAAATGTTTTGACTTTGTCATTTTGAGCTATTGAGCGTCGATTGTGTAAGAAATAATCAAATTGAGACAAAAAATAAGAGTTGGGGAAGCTTTCCCTGGCAGATGAGAAGTCAAAAAGACTGATTTTGGTTGTGTTTGTATCAAGATGCATCAGACAAAATAGTACAGAAGATGGCTCTTTACATTTCATGGTGGAAGGAAGGAAAAATGGGTTTTTAGGAGGAAGCGGAAGTAACGTCATTGGCGGGAACAGGAAGTAATGTCATCTTTTGGGAGCCAGAAATGATGTTGCTGGGAACCGACTGGAGTGGAAAACGATATTTATTCTTCTGCTGGTCTGTAGGAAGAATTAGTGCTCTTCTGGCAATACTGCCCTTCAAATTGGACCCTTTGGCTGCTCCCTAAGTGCATGTGTGTGACAATTGACAGGCAAAAATGGCGAGTGTATCCCTTTAAAATAAAATCTACAACACAATAAGGCTTGCAGAAAGGGAAAAGATCTTAATACTTTCTGAACCCATGGTAGCCCTGCAACCATTAATCATTATTTTAGAGTATACGTCCTACTAATCTGAACACTTTTTCCAAATGCAATGATGCTCTCATTTTCAAGCAGTTTTTGAGACTGGTCATGTAGAGGAACTCACACAAGGTTATAGAGTGGTCACAACTGGATCAGTCCAGCTCCTTAAACCCTTAGGGTCATCTCATGGTCCTATCAGATAACATTGGGTCATTTCAGAGGCCTGCCTGAGTACCTTTAGAAATCCATAGGTCTCACAAATTAGCTTGGAGAATTGTAACACAAATCACTAATCACCGTCATGCAGAAAAGGCAGTCAGAGCAAAAGCAAAAACAATGGCAGCTCAGCTTCCATCTCTATGGGGCACAGAGACCTAATGCATACCTCTATGCAGGTCACGACATGACAGGTTTGTTAGTCCCCTTACAGGTCATTGTAAAATTGCTATATGCCTTCTGAAAAGTTATTACGTGACAAGCCATTGCCCCCTGTATGCATGTATGCTTTTGATATATCATCAAGTAAAGCAAACAAGAGATCAAGTGTTGCTTTTTTCGACAAAAAGACTCTTAACAGTCAGTCGTTCTCCATCCATCCATCCATTATCCAACCCGCTATATCCTAACTACAGGGTCACGGGGTTCTGCTGGAGCCAATCCCAGGCAACACAGGGCGCAAGGCAGGAACAAATCCCCGGGCAGGGTGCCAGCCCACTGCAGGGCACACACACATATCAGGGGCAATTTAGGATCACCAGTTCACCTAACTTGCATGTCTTCAGACAGTGGGAGTAAACCAGAGCACTCGGAGGAAACCCACGCAGATACGGGGAGAACATGCAAACTCCACGCAGGGAGGACTCAGGAAGTGAACCCAGGTCTCCATACTGCATGGCAGCAGCGCTATCACTGCACCACCGTGCCGCCCAACTCTAACAGGGCCCGGACATATTTTTTGGCACTCTTAGAACCGATCATAAAGAACTGGATTGAAGTGATTTGTCAAACTCGTTTTTTTTTTCTTGAATTTCTATCACACACGTCTCCAATCGTGCAGTCAGCAATTCATTTGATTTAAATGGAGAAAACTCATCTCTCAGCTGTTTGGTGTCATCATGTGAACAGGGACCAGAGAAAACAAAGAAGAGAGTCACCTGAGGAGATCAGAAAGACAATAACAGACCAACGTGTTAAAGACAAAGGCTAGAAGACCATCTCCAAGTGGCTTGCTTGATGATCTTGTGACAACAGTTGCAAATATTATTAAGATGTTAAGGCGACCGACCGCAAGAGCACATTCGACCCCAGAAAGGGCAGATGGACAGTGAGAATGGTGGACAAAAGTCAAGGACAGTTTCAAAAGAAATACAAGCTGATCTCCAAGGTCAAGGTCCATCAGTGTCTGATCGCACCATCTGACGCTTTTTCAGTAACAGTGGGCTTAATGGAAGAAGACCCTCCCACATAAAAAGCCATATTGGAATTTTCTAAAATTCTCATTGACAAACCACAATGTGTCTGTAAGAGTGTCCTCTGGACAGATGACACAAAACTGGAGCTTTTTGGCAAGTCACATCTACTCTATGTCTAAAGACGAAGCAATGAAGCTTTCAAAGAACAGTACACCATACCTCCTGTGAAACATGGAGGGGGTTCGCTTATGTTTTGGGGCTTCTTGGCTTTGTCTGGCACAGGGGGACTTGAGTTCGTCCAGGCAACCATGAAACCTCAAGACTGTCAAGAAATTCTGGAGCAAAACGTCCTGCCCAGTGTTAGAAAGATCCATCTCAGTTGCAGGTTATGGACCCTCTGACAGGACAATGAGCCAAAACACACAGCTACAAGCATCCACGAGTGGCGAGGAACAAAACATTGGACTGTTCTGAAGGGGCCTTCTATGAACCCTGGTTTGAATCATCGATCATCTATGGAAAGAACTGATACATGCAGTCTGGAGAAGAACCTCTTCACACCTGACCCAGCTGGAGCAGTTTGCTCAGGACGAGTGGGCCAAACGACCTGTGGAAGGGTACAGAAGACTCATGGAGAGCTCCAGGAATCGCTTGTTTGCAGTGATTTTCTCTAAAGGTTGGGCAACAAAATATCAGGGGAAGGTGAAATAACATTTTTGTCCAGGCCATTTTAATTTGTATTATTATTTGAAATATTAGTAAAGTCTGATTTTTGTTGGATACGGAATACACAATGATAGGTGCCAATTACCTTTATCATCAGTTTTGAGTTATTTCAGAGACAATTGTGGGTTCTTCTTTATTCGTGGAGGGGTACCAACAAATTTGCCCACGTCAGTGTCAGATTGTAGAGATGAGAGCTCCTCCAGCCCTTGTTAAGATGATAAAGACAGGAGGAGAAGAAGAATCCCAGCCAAGGTGGGCTTGTAAGGACGTGCTTAGGAAGCAGCATTGAAGGCACAGCCAGTGTACTCATCACATTCTGGGCCTGTTTTGGAAACGTTTCCAAAGGTTGAACCCCAAGGGCATCCCGTTGATCATTAGCGACATTTTTTCCCATCGCTGAGTCCGCAGAGAGCGCGTCTGTCTCCTTTGCTTGATCTGTCGGTGACAGTCTCCCACGGCTTAGTCAGGCTGACACCTGCACAGGTGAGATGAGATGGCTGTGGGCTGTGGTTCTGGCCTGCAGAGTTTGAGGTGCCCTTTGGCGTAATAATACAGTAGCGCTGAGGCGGCTCGGCCCCCTAATCTGTGTGTGGAGACAGGAAATGGCCAAGTTGTAATTAGAGAGAGCCGCAAGACATCATTTTCCATTGCCTTACAAAGGTCTGCTAAAACAGACGTGAGACTCCTTTTAAGATCGTAGGCTTTACGTACTAAAAAAACAAAACAAAGAGATGATATAAACAGATATGTTTGTTTATTATTTCCTGGGAAAAACGAAATTTGAACGGTGAGTACTTAACAGTTGCAAGAAAAAGTAAATGGACCCTTTGGAATGCCCTGAATTACTGCATTGATTATTAATAGAACGTGCTTCGTCTAAGTCACAATTCGCATTCACGGTTCAAAAATAAAAAACAAATCCAGAATTTTCCTGAAAAAGAACATTTGAAATTCCCGCCTACAGCACATAATGGCTGATTGATGAGCCACGGCGTAGCCAAGCCCAGCTGACCCTCAGATCTTGCGTTCGCTTCATGCACACAGTCGTCATTGGGCTTTTATAGACATCCTACTCATTGATGGTTTTTGCATGTCTGAGGAATGTTCTGGAGCCATACGGTATACCCACGGATAAGGCAGGCCAACCTGTAAAGTCATTGTGATTCAATGAAAGAAGAAAATATGAAAACTTCTATAGGGTTGAAAACTTTATAGACTCAGTAAATGAAAAATGATACACTCAATGGCCACTTTATTAGGAACACTTTGCTAGTGGTGGGTTGGACCCCCCTTTGCCCTCAGAAGTGCCGTAATTCTTCATGGCATAGATCCAACAAAATGCAGGAAACATTCCTCTGATTCTGATCCATACTGACATGATAGCATCACACAGCTAGCTGCCGCAGATTTATCAGGGGCACATCCACCATGATGCGAATCTCCTGTTCCAACACATCCCAAAGGTGATCTACTAGATTGAGATCTGGGGACTGTGGAGGCCATTTGAGTCCAGTGAAGACACCGGATTGAGATGATCTGAGCTTTGTGACATGGTGTGTTATCCTGCTGGAAGGAGCCATCAGAAGATGAGTACACTCCAGTCATAAAGGGGTGGACATGGTCAGCAATAATAATCGGGTAGGCTGTGGCATTCAAATGATGCTCAACTGGTACTAAGGAGCCCAAAGTGTGCCAAGGAAATACCCCCACACCATCACACCACCAGCCTGAACTGTTGATCAAAGGAAGGATGGATTCAGGCTTTCATGCTGCTGACCCCAAATTCTAACCTTATCATCTGAATGTTGCAGCAGAAATTGAGACTCCTCAGACCTGGAAAACTTTTTCCAGTCTTCTGTTGTCCAATTTTGGTGAGTCATATGACTCTGTTCTTAGCTGGCAGGAGTGGCACCGGTGTGGTCTCCTGCTGCTGTAGCCCACCTGCTTCAAGGTTTAACGTGTTGTGCCTTCAGGGATGCTCTTCTGCACACCTTGAATGGTCATTTGAGTTACTATTGCCTTTCTATCCTCTCAAACCAGTCTGGCCATTCTCCTCTGACTGCTGGCACCAACAAGGCATTTTCACCCAGAGAACTGCTGCTCACTGGATATTTTCCCTTTTTCAGACCACTCTCTGTAAACCCTATAGATGACTGTGCATGAAAATCCCAGCAGTCATATCAGCAGTTTCTGAAGTACTAAAATTCCTTGATTACCTAGACGAAGAAGCGCCTAGATTTTGTCAAGCCACGTTATTTTTCACACTATCAAACATTTGCTTTTGTTTTGTCTTTTAAATATATGGGGACAACTGGGTTGGTGCCTCAAAATGTATTTTCTTTATAGCCTGTCATTCCCTCTGGTGACAACACATGGCAGTATTGGGTGCAAAGTGTTTGTATTTATTTATTGACTTTTTTTTTATCTTCCTCTAAACAGTTTCCAATTTGCCACTTTATCCTGTCTCCGGACCTTTTACTCACCTCATCTACCGAAATGTCATGGTACCAGTGTACACCACCATCAAAGGGGTATGTATGGCGCTCTAAGTCTTTTAGGAGCCTTGTGAGTTGGTGTGAGGAATGCTGATCTTGGGTCTTTTTTGTGCTCTGGTAGCAGACGTGGTGCCTGCTGGGCTTTCTTTTCATATATTTTCTGCTAACTGTCTGTTAAGTTTAAGTGGTGACTATGAGTTTGGCTGCCATCAGCCAATAGAGATGAGTATGCCCTGCGAAGGACTGGCATCCCATTCCAAGTTGGCTTCTGCCTTGTCTCGCACATCACTGGGACACACTCAGTAGTGAAACTGAGCTCAATAATTAATGAATTAATAAATAATATCCTGCTTCATTGTCATATGTAGATTAAAGAGGATTAAGTTGGTCAGTTTGGAATATAAAATGGCAATGGAAACGCCTTTAATAGTGGAATTGTCTTCAATGGTTACGATCAGCTCAGAATACAATAATTTACCTAACTGACTGTTCTGTTCTTTTCTTTTCTTGTCAGAAAGCCACCCAGATCAGCAATGTCCCCTTCCTGGACGAGTCCTCAGGTTCAGAGGATGACAGCAGCTCCCATGCCAGTCTCCGCACTTCATCGGCAGTGTTAGAGCAGAAGAAGAGTACCACTCCAGGCAGCCCCAGGGCCATTAAGAGGGGTCAGTGTGTGAAGGGACGGGGAGTGGGCTGGGTATTGTGTGTCACTTTCGCACAATTATGCCTTTCTTTTAGCAAAAGAATTCAGACCCCTTTGCTTTTTTCTCATTTTGTTATGTTGTGGCCTTAAAATCGTTCAAATTCTTTTTTTCCCTCATCAAACGAAACTCGATACCCCAGAACAACAATGCAAAATCAGGATATTAGGAATTTTTGTACATTTTTTAAAAGTAAAACCTGAAGTATCTAATTGACACAAGTATTCCAACCTGACATTTGGCTGAGTTGCATGCCATTCTTCATGATTGAGATGTTTCTACACCTTTTTTGACGTCCACTTGTGGTCAATTCAACTGATTGGACGAGTTTAGGAAAGGCACACCCCTGTCAGTAAGAGGTGAAACAAATCCAAGTCTTCAGGTCAAAAGAATTGCATGCAGAACATAAGAGAGGATTGCGTTGAGGCACAGATCTGGAAGAGGCTACAAAAATATTTCTGCAGCTTCCAAGGGTTATTATGAGCATATTGTCCTCCATACTTCTTAAATTGAAGATATTTGGAACAACCATGGCTACAATACAATACAATATAATTTATTTTTGTTTAGCCCAAAATCACACAAGGCGTACCATAATGGGCTTTAACAGGCCCTGCCTTTTGACAGCCCCCCCAGCCTCCACTCTCTAAGAAAACAAGGAACCCCCAAAAAAAAAAACCTCATAGGGAAATAATGGAAGAAACCTTGAGAAAGGCAGTTCAAAGAGAATCCCCTTTCCAGGTAGTTTGGACGTGCAGTGGATGTCAAAAAAAGGGGTCAATACAATAGAATACACAAAACAAAACACAAGTAATCCTCAATACAATATAATAGTGCAATAGAAATATTACAAATACGGAGTAGAATTCAACAGTAGATGATATCACAGAATACGATTTGGATTTGTCCATCAAGCTACATTCCCCTATTGGCAATTCCAAGCTGAGTCAGCTCTGGGCCAGCCAATCCGATGAAAGGACCCCTCTATCCAATGATTCCTGCGATGCCCCATCAGAGATGACTTTTCCTTGGTGCACAATGGCACCAAGTGCCACATTTGAGTACCGAGAAGAAAAACAAAATAGGTGAGGGTTAGTAACAAATTCTATCATATTACTTATGCTTTAATGCTAATGACTAACACCAGACATGTGGTCTGTACAGTTAATCAGCAGCTCTAGTCAGGGTGTGCTAAACTGAAGTAGTGAGTCTTCAGCCAGGATTTAAAAGCTGAGACTGAAGGGACATCTTTTATAACAGCAGACAGACCACTCCACAGTTTAGGGGTCCTGTAATTAAAAGCTCAACCTCCCACTGTTATTTTATTAATTACTGGGATCATAGGCTGACCAGCATCATGAGATCTTAATGTGCGTTCTAGTTTGTATGTCATGATAAGTTCAGATATGTAAGCTTGACCGTGGCCGTTTAAGGCTTTAAATGTTAAAAGGAGGATTTTGAAATCTGCCCTAAACTTAACTGGTAGCCAGTGTAAGGATTTCAGAACTGGAGTTATATGTTCGTTTTTTCTTGTTCTTGTAATAATTGTAATAATTCTTGGAACAATGACTCTTCCTAGAGCTGGCCGCCCGGCCAAACTGAGTAATTGGGATAGAGGCCTTTGGTAAGAGACCAAGAACCCAATGGTCACTCTTGTTGGGCTCAAGAGGACCTGTGTGGAAATGAGAGGAACGTAATAAAGAATGATCATTAATCTAGGCTTTATGGCACATACCCCAGTTGACACATGAACGTTTACTTGGATTTTGGATAAAAACTACCCAATGGAATCTCAGACAATGAGAAACAGCATTCTCTGGTCTAATGAAATGAAGATTGAACTGTTTGGCCTCAGTTCTAAGCTTCACGTCCGGAGAAACCTAGGCACTGTCCATCACCTGCGCAGTACCATTCCAACAGCCAAGCATGGTGGTGGCAGCATCATGTGGTGGGGTTATTTTTCAGTAGCAGGAAATGGGAGACAAACCATGATTTAGTGAAAGCTGAATGGTCAGGTTAGGTCAGATTGGGAAGCATGCACTGGTACAGTGTGTTGACACACCCAACAAATGACAAAACAACTCTGGATTCTGGTTGGCAATAGGCAGGCACATAGTCTAGTCCCACTCTCCGGAAATGACCCTCTATCTGCCACAGCCAAGTGTTACGTTGGAATCCCATTGGACTGGTCCAACCATTCAGGTCCTCAGCAATGAGACAGATCACCCTTGGGGAATCGGGCCACATGGTCGTAGTGCTGTAACTGACACTCCCTCACAATGCAGGTAATATGCTTCAATCGGGACTAAGTGAGCAACCACTCATTCAACACAAAGTCAAACCAGATGAACCCAAGGATTCTCCGAAGAGACACCGTACTGAAGGAGTCTAGTCTTCGTCTCAGGTCACTGGATAGCGTCCATGCCTCACAGCCATATAGCAAGACAGGAAGCACCAGGACTCTAGAGACTTGGGCCTTCGTCCTTTTGCAGAGATATAAGGAGCACCACACATCCCTTTCCAGAGACCCCCCATGCTCTCTCAATCCATCCACTGACTTCATAGGAAGAGTCATCAGAAACATGAATGTCATTGCCAAGGTAAGTAAACCTCTAGACGAGGTTGATGTTCTCTCCGCAGACAGACACACTGCAGAGTGGAATGGCAGAAAATCCTCAAATCCAGGCGTGCAAAGCTTGTTTACATCAGAACCAAGAAAACCCCCCAGGCAGTCATAGGAGCTTCACCCAAGTACTGAGATGAGTCCAGGATGCTGAGCTTCAAACGCTTTTCAAGTCATCATACGCCCAGTGTCTGTGTTCTTTTTCCCAGTTGAACCTTTACTTTTTATTTGCCAATTTCACGTGTGGCTTTTTCTTTGAAACTCTGATTCTAAGGCCAGTATCCTAGAATTGACTTTTCTCTGTTGTAGGTGACACTGGAATTTTGCATGTATTTAAAGAAGAATTCAACCGATGACCAATAAGGCATTTGTTTCTCAAACTACACACTCTGATGTCCTTAAACGTTTGAACAGTGCTGCACATTCAGAGTGCCAAGTGTTAGAGAGTAACAAACAATTGTGCTCACCCTCCTGCAGGGGTCTCCATGTCATCTGTGAGTTCGGAGAGCGACTACGCCATTCCCCCCGATGCCTGCTCTCTGGACAGTGATTACTCGGAGCCTGAACACAAGCTGTTAAGGACCTCCTCATATTCCTCAGAAAGCAGCTGTACTGTAAGTGACTTTCTGCAGTTGGAGTGGGGTAAGGCAGGCATTGTTGGGGGCACCTCAACTAGAGTGTGTTTTTACTTTACAGGAGCCTTTGGAGAAATCGGGGTATCTGCTGAAAATGGGAAGCCAGGTGAAAGCGTGGAAACGACGCTGGTTTGTTTTAAGGAATGGAGAGATCTTGTACTACAAATCACCGGTAAGTGGATGTTAGTTTTGCTCTGTGTCTTCATTCGCCCTAGTCTACCTCGGCTTCATGGCTATTGCGTTCAAGGACAAGTATGCCAGCTGTTGGCAACCCAGGCATCACCGTCTTAGTGAGCAGTCAAGTCATTTCTATGATGTGGACCCCAAATTCATAAAACACTTTTGTTTGGTTCCTGGTCCTCAGACCTGCTGAGGAAGGAAGTGAATCTCATCTTAGAATAAACCTTAGTTCATTGAAGTGGGGTATTGTGGGACATCACTGTGTGAGAAAATTAATCTGCTGTGACAACTTGGGGGCACATAAACAAAATCTGGATATGTTCACCTTTGCTTTCAGTCATGTAAAAGAGGCTTAGGTTGTGGTGTTGTTTTGTTAGATCTAAGCCTGTAGAAGCTACTTGATGCAGTTAATTGTTAGCTTGTGGTCTTCAGTTGGCTGCTTACAGCCACCGCAGAGTTTTTTATTTTTCTTCTGATGAACCTCTTTCATGGTACAATTCCATATGAACTCCTTTCCATTTTTGGTGAAGAACTTTGTTTGCAGCGAAGTTCGCGTGAGGGCACGTGGTCCTTTATCCAAAAATGTGGTATGGCATTGTCTTCCTCAGCTTAGTAGGGGTTGTAGACTCTTTGCTAGGACCTCTGCAACTCCCTGGAGTTATGTCTTTGTGAAACTTTTTGTTATAAGCCATCCTCCAAGAGTTTGGAGGTCCACCTTTTAAGGAAGCTTTCTTCTGACTTGCTCCACTGACAGACTGAGGAGATCATTCCTCCTCCACACTATGCGACTCTTCAATTCCACCCGGGGGAGTAAATGCTAACATTATTCAAAGTTATTGTCTGCTTTTACATGTATTTTTATTACTCTTTAATTTAATATTGTTTTTTGTATCAGTATACTGCTGCTGGATTATGTGAATTTCCCCTAGGGATTAATAAAGTATCTATCTATCTATCTTCTCTCAGATTGTGCCCCAATCACTGGCACAGATCCTGCAATGATTCTGGGATTTTGTCATTTTCTCGTTGTAATAATTATTTTTTGAATTATAATTATTCATTTATGTCTTCTATTTTGAAGATCAGCAGCTGTGTTGCTGTTGACCCCCCACCAATAGCTCATTGTGACAGCATCACCTAGAGGGAGTTTAGGATGACGGCACTCTACTAATGGCATCCAGGATTTTGGAATTTTGCTGAAAAACATGATCACTGCCAGCTAGCCTCTCTCCTTTCCAATAGGCAGACCTCTGTGTATCCATTCACTCATTTTCCACTACTTGCAGGGGCAACAGTCTTAGCAGTGTGACCCATATGTCTCTTTTCCTCAACCACACTTGCCAACTCATACTGTGGGGATCCCAAGGCATTTCCAGGCTATCTGGGAGATATAATCCTTTAAGTGAGCCGGGGGTCTTCCCCGGGGTCTCCTCCCGGCTGGTCATACCTGTAAAACCTCCACAGAGTGGCTTCCATATCAAATGCCTGAACCACCTCAATTGGCCCCTCTCGATGCGGAGGGTCAGCAGTTCTACTCTGAATGCACTTCTCAACCTAATCTCTATGGGAAAGCCCAGCCACACCGTGGAGATGACTCGTTTTGGCCGCTTGCACGTGCAATCTCATTCAGATTCAGTCATTACTCAAAGCTCACGGGTAGGGACGTAGATTGACTGGTAAATCGAGAGCTTCATCTTTTGACTCGGCTCCCTCTTCACCACGACAGATCAGTATAGCAACCTCATAAAAGCACTCGCCGCCCTGATCTGTCTGTCGATCCCTCCACTCGTTTTCCCATCACTCACGAACAAGGCCCCAAGGTACTTAATCTCCTCCATGTGAAGCAGTATCTCTCATTCGAAGAGGACCGTCCACCTTTTTCCTACTGAGGACCGTGACCTCACGTTTGGAGGTGCTGATCCTCATCCCAGCCACTTCACGCTCGGTGAGCAAACCCAATTTGTCCCAATGTGTGCTGAAGTTCACGGCTCAATGAATCCAACAGGACCACGTCATCTACAAAGAACATTAACGCGGTTCTGATGTCACCGAACTGAACCTTCTCTCCTCCCTGGCTGCACCTCGATATCCTGTCCATGAAAATCACAAACAGTACAGGAAACAAAGCACAGCCCTGGCCGGGTCCCATACCCACTGGAACTGTTTTTCCGAATACGCAGTGTGATGGAAACCTGCATGTTCAGCGAGCCAAAAACCCCAACACGAACACACAAAAGCACAGGTTTCTCTCTCCACAATTCAATTCTTCCCCACAATTGCTCTCACCACCACACTGCCCTCTTCCAGTCGAGTGTTGCTTTTCTTCCTCCCAGCTCCAAGTCACCTGGCCAAGGGAGTGCGGTCCCTTTTATTAATGATTTGGGAGTACCACTGGTGCCAGGGCCACTGCCCGATGGAAGTACTTCCTTGTCCTACGTGAGTCCATTACAGCAGGGAGCTTGTCTCCCTGCAGCACCCAGCTGGACTACATCTCCCTACATGCCCTGCTTGGCTTTCTTCTTTGCACCGATATCCTGGGCTGCTGCCATCTACTGTGCTGGGGAGGTAATAAGCCCCCAGCGATATCTTCTCTTTTTAGTGGGCTGACTGTTGCTCCCTTCCTTCCGGGTCTGATTCCTCCCCGACCGGGATGCCCATCTGCCTGTTAGGCACCCAAAAGTCCGGGTAAGGATCCATCTCCTCTTCTGGCCGGGATGTCCATCCAGCCCATGTGGCATCTACAAAAGACACAGCTCTCACTGTGATTATGCAGGGATTGAATAATCCCTGGAACCCCATAATCTCCCAGCATACCCCACAAATACAAACTTTTGGTTGATATTTTAGGTTTTGAGGTTTCAGTATTTTTGAGTGTTCCTGGCTTCTGCCCATTTATAGACAATGTTTTTGTCTTTTGATCCAAACCTTCCCTTGCATTGTTTTCCCCAAAATGGTAGTAAAGAGCCAAAGCTTGTAAGTGTAGATGTCTTTCTAGGAACCTTTTGGTCTGTCAAAGTGTGCAGCTTATCTTTCATTAACGCCTTTGGTCATCAGATAAGGTTCAGAAAGCAAGCTGACCAAATGCTAGTGTGAGGATAGGGTTGCAGAACAAGTTGGTCACTCATTCAGTGTCCTTCTGGTACGCAGGTAAGTGGTGAAGTGGCTGTTGGCTTTCTTTATCTCCATCTAGTTGTTGTGTTTCAGTGGCTGGGGGTTCAAATTTATGTGTTAGGTCTGTTTTGTTCATTCTTGATTCTTTTATTTATGTTACTGTTACTTTCATTGATTATTTGCATTGCTGTTTGTTTTTGATTGTAACTTTCATTGATTATTTGCATTGCTGTTTGTTTTTGATTGAAACTATGTATGTAAGCTGCCTGGGTTATGTTCCATGTGTTTTGTGGGCGGTCACCCCAAGAGGTGGGATCACCTGTCAATCACCTCCAGGATCCGCCATCCGCCCTATAAATCCAGAGGGTCTTCCATAGTTTAGTTCCTGGCTGTGCATTCTGTTAAGGCTTTGCTTTGTTGGACACCGAAAGCCTAACAAATGCTACTTTGTCCAACACCTCCTCAGTTCTAAGAAGCTACCGCCTCATTCATAGCTCCGTCTCTCCTTACTTTCCAGAGCGATGTGATCAGAAAGCCGCAGGGCCAGATTGAGCTGACATCCTCATGCCGCATCGCTCGAGGTGAAGGAGCTCAGACCTTTCAGGTAAGAAGGCTTCAGGAGTACCGTTGGGCAGAAAGGGGAAAGTGAGTAGTGTGGGGGACTCCCTCCAGCTCTCCCTACCTTATGGAGGTGGATGTGGGAGCCATGTTCGCCTTGAGGGCTTCGTCGGTGTGCAGGAGCTTATTAGTATAAGTTGCATCAGTTATCTTGTGAATGAATCGTGAGGGTCATTGACTTACCTTCTAGCCGTCCAGCCAGTGCATTCTCACCGTATGTGTGCCTTATTTCTGCCCCAAGACCTTCCTTGGCTTTCATTATTTATTCTCCTCTACAGCTAATCACTGAAAAGAAGACATACTACTTGACCGCCGATTCCCCGAACATCCTGGAGGAATGGATCCGGGTGCTCCAGAACCTGCTCAAGGTGCAGGCTACTAATCCAGTCATCACAGAGGCTGCTGGGAAGCCCTCTGTTCGAGGATGGCTTACTAAGGTAGGCCTACGTGGCTCAGTTGGGCAGGATTCAGGGTAGAGACAGATGCAATGCAATGACCTCGGGGATTCTTATAGAGGCCACAAAGCATCCTTTTGGTGCACAGTTGGAGCATGGTAAAATTAGATCAATGGGATGGCCATCCATTGGACATGATCTTGACCTCAGGGTGCTATATTTCAAACAGGTCCTTCAAGGATTGGCCAAGGGGGTCTATTAAATGTCCAACAATATCTTAAGAAGGCGTGCTGCCGGATGTTAAGAACTTGGTGGCTGAAGCCTATCCAATGTAGTACGCCTGATTTAGAATGCCAAGCTGTCGCTTTTTCACACATTGGCATCCCTGAGGGGAACAAACCCTGAAGGGCTTTAGGAGAAGCCTGTTACATTTGTTAGAGTTCATGTCATGCCAAAAGTGGAAACGATGGTGCTGTGGGTTTCGAAATTTTTCTTTTTTTCCAGTTTGTAAGAACTTGAGGATGTGGAATTTGCAACAGAGCATAACATAGCATTCTGAGACCCGCATAACATAATGTAATTCAGGGGTCTGTGAGGCTAGAGCCTAAGCAAGCAGCACTGGACGTAAGTTAAGGACCAACCCTGGACTGGATGCCAGTCCATTTCAGGGTCTTCTTGTTTACACACCCTCACTGTGCCAGTCTGGAATTACCGGTTAAACTAACCTTAATGTCTTTGGGGATGTGAGAGGAAGAAAAACCCCATGCAGACGTAAGGGTAACGTTCAGAATCCATACAGACAGCAAACAGGCATACGATTTGAACAATAAAAATTGTGTGGTGGTAACGCTACCCAAACCATTACCGTGCCATCCTCACAAGATTTGTACAGTGGATTCAGAAAGTATTCAGGCCACCTCACTTTCTGCACACTTCATTGTGTTTCAGTTGATAAATTTGCCTAGACTTGGGCACTTGATCCCTTTCTTCTTGAAGCTCTGTTAGACTGGATGAGAGGCGTTTGTAAACGGCCATCTTCAGGTCTCTCCACCAATGTTCTGTGGGGTTGAAGTCTGGGCTTTGGTAGGGCCACTCAAAGACACGCAGAGAAGCCACCCCAGCATCATCTTGGCGGTTGGCTTAGGTCATTGCCATGCCAAAAGTTTAACCATCTCCCCAGTCTGAGGTGACGTGCACCCTGGAGCAGGTTTCCTTCAAGGGTCTCTATGTATTTGGCTGAATTCATCCTTCTGCCATGTCCCTGTCACTAAGAAGTGCCACCATAGTATGATGCTGCCACCACAATACTTCACTTCTTTGCCAGGCAATGTGCTTGGAGTTCTACACAAAGAGTTTAATTTTTGCCTCATCAGACCAGAGGATCATTTCTTTAAATGCTGTCTGGCAAACTCCAAGTGCCGTCAACAACAGAGTAATGGAGTGCTGCTGAGATGGTCATTCGTCTCCCAGCTCAGCAGAGAACTTCTGAAGCTCTCTGTTAGAGACACCATTGGGGTTTTGGTCAACTCCCTGAACATAGCCCTTCTTGCCCAGTTACTCACTTTTGACAGAAATGTCTTGGTGGTCTCAATTTACTCTCGTTTCATGATAATTGAGGTCACTGTGATCTTGGGACCACTCATAGCTTTAGAAATGGTTTAATCTCCTTGTCCTGAGCTATGCTTCATCACAATTTGATAGTGGAGGTCTACAGAGAGTTCTATGGATTCCATGGCTTGGTTTTTGTCCCTGACATGCAGTGTATGCAACACAAGTACAAGGCCTAATCAACCGCTCTGATTACATTTGGAAAAACAGATATTGCTGCGAATTACACTTTGATGTTTCGCAGTTCAATCACAGTGTAAGGAAATCTTATATATCTGGATGAGAAGTGGTTAACACCATCCTGTACAGCTGGCATGGCGTGACTCATGATGTTTGTGAAATACCCGATCAGTCAGCAAGTTCACGTTGAAAAGCTCCTCTGGCTAAAAACCTGTATAGAAAAATATATTCTTGTAATTGGTCATTTCTATGTATTAGAAAAGTATTATAAACACATGAGGAAAGTAGACTCTATATTTTATTAAGTACTAAGATGTCAGAGTTAGGAGTTAAAAAAGCTCATGCCTGTATATTTTTATTACCCTGTATAAGCCACAGACCACCATTATCTCTCAAGTTAAAGTCTGGACGTGCAGGAGAGTTGAGAAGAGATGGGCCCCTTGATAAGAAGGGGGAATGCTAAGTAATTGGTGAGTGTTGGGAAAGAAGGGTGGGTGCAGGTATGGGTTCTCAGACAGATATGATGGACAGCGAAGAGTTTGACACCCACCCAGCCGAGAGATAATGGTGGATTAATTAGGGGTAGAACTTGAGCAGTAAAATATTGAGGAGTCAGAGGAGGATGAATAATGACTTGTATGATAAGAATTGTAATAAATGAAAGAGTTGCTTTTAGTTTCATGGCTCATTGTTCCATCTTAAGTGAGTCTATACAGTATGCACTCCATATAAGAAAGCTTAATTCTGCTGTCTGTTTTGAGTCTCTGAGTGCCTTCACTGGGGCTGAGGGCGCCCCTGCCGTGACGGCCTGCTTCAACACCGGATGGTGGACGGAACTTGTAAAGGTAGAGCACAGTTCCTCAAAGTCTGCCTTTGTAAAGCCGACGCCAGTTCAGCACACAACACCAAGAGGATAGCTCTTGGAAATCGAAATCGACTTAGAAGCCAGTCATCATCATCATCATCATCTCTATATATATAAAATCCAACGTCTGTCTGTCTATATGTCAGTCTGCTTTTCACGAGAGAACCACTTCGCGGATTTAGATCGGGTGTTTTTCTATAATTTGTTTGAACACTTTGCGACTTCTCTCATCGTGCTAAGTATCATAGTTTACTTGCGGTACCGATTTATCTGCGTGAATCCAAAAGAGACGCAGTGGGCCGAGGGGAGGGGGGCAGGGCCCTCCTCACTTACGCGCCAGCCTTGGGGGCGTATATAGCTAGCGACCGAGAGAACCAATTCACGGATTTAGATCAGGATTTTTTCCAGAATTTGCTTGAACATTACGGTTGATTTTGCGACTTCTCTCATCGCAATAAATATCATAGTTCGCATGTGGTTCTGATTTATTCACCCGAATCCGAGAGAGGTCGCGAGCCGAGGGGAGGGGGAGGCGGGACCTCAGGAGTAGAGAGCCGGATGGGGTCCTCCTCACTCACGTGCCAGCCTCCGTTCAAGTCGGTCTACCTCTCGCCACGTGCTGGAGCGCACCTTGCCTCCACTTAGCTAGCGTTACCTGTTTTTCTTTGTTAATTTTTAAACTTTGTCCTGTTTCATTACTACGCGGGACGGCTAGTATATATATATATATATATATAAAATCCGACGTCTGTCTGTATGTCTGTCCGCTTTTCACGAGAGAACTACTTAACGGATTTAGATCGGGTTTTTTTCTGTAATTTGCTTGAACATTCCAGTTGATTTTGCGACTTCTCTCATTGCGCTCTGTATCATAGTTCACTTGCAGGAGCAATATATTTGTGCTAATCCGAGACAGAGGCTGCAGGCCGAGGGGAAGGGAAGCGTGACGTCAGGAGTGGGGAGCTGGGCAGGCCCCTCCTCACTGTCCTGTTTCACTTCTATGCGGGCGAAGCCTCAAGGGACGGCTAGTCATCTATAAATACGCGCTCTCTTCTAATTCTACCATTTGCAATGTCGTCCAACAACGCAAGCAAGGTAGTTAGAATCGTTTGTCTATTCTATGCACCATTATATTGTTACAGTCAAGTGCCTTAACTTTGTAAACGATATGCATTTCATTTTGGTGTATTTGTTTAATCCCGGATCATGGATGTGAATCTAAAAAAGAAAAGGGACTCCACACAGAAACAATAGCACTGCTTTAACTCTGGGTGCCAGAAAACAGAAAAGTGCATACGCACAGGGTGAGGCTACCGTGAAAATGTGCATAGCTGTGCACCAAATTTAGTTTTTATACATCTCGAAGTGAGCGTGGAAACAGGCGTACGCAACATTTTTGTCTGTACGCACTGTTTATATGTGAGGCCCGTAGACACAACTTGAGAAGAATTCAAACAAACAGGATGGGCCTAAGCACAGTTTTCCACAGCAAAGGGTCTGAACACTTATGTGAAGGAGAGATTTCAGTTTTGGAGTTTTAATCAATTTGGAAACCTTTTTGAAAACACGTTTTCACTTTGTCATTATGAGTTATTGAGTGTGAATTGATGAGCAAAAATGGCAAATTTATCCATTAGAATGAAATACAACACAACAAAGGGTGCAGAAAGTGCTGGGGTCTGAATGCTTTCTGAGTCCTCTGTCAACTTAGTAATGAAATGACGTGGTGTCACCCAACTACAGTGTAGTACTGAATTAGGCTCAGCACACTCATGTATTAAATGTTGTTTTGCTGTCACTCTTTGTTTGACAGGTGAAGCATGGACACTCCAAACTGGTGTGGTGCTCGCTCATAGGGAAGGTTTTCCACTATTATCGGAACCAGGATGACCGGGTAAGGAAGTAATGAATGCTCAGGGCTGGGCACACTTAGCCACATGACATCATCGCACCCTGAGATAGGGTTCTTTTTCATCGCCTCACCGCTCGCTCTCACACTGTAGTCACGCCTGGACAAACTTGTTAAGAAGGCAGGCTGTATTGTAGGAGTAAAGTTGGACAGTTTAACATCTGTGGCAGAGCGACGGGCATTAAGCAAACTCCTGTCAATCATGAAGAATCCACTGCATCCACTGAACAGGATCAACTCCAACCAGAGGAGTAGCTTCACTGACAGACTTTTGTCACTGTCTTGCTCCACTGACAGACTGAGGAGATCGTTCCTCCCACACACTATGCAACTCTTCAATTCCACCCGGGGGAGTAAATGCGTACATTAATTTTATTTTTATTTTTTTTCATTTTTTCATTTTTATTACTATTTAATTTAATATTGTTTCTTTGTATCAGTATACTGCTGCTGGATTATGTGAATTTCCCCTTGGGATTAATAAAGTATCTATCTATCTATCTATCTATCTATCTATCTATCTATCTATCTATCTATCTATCTATCTATCTATCTATCTATCTATTATATAGTGCCTTTCCTATCTATCTATCTATCTATCTATCTATCTATCTATCTATCTATCTATCTATCTATCTATCTATCTACCCACGTGACACTGGAGCTCCATCTAAGTGCAGCCTAAGATCTCCTTTTGCAGTCAGTTCCTAAGTATTTGGGCAGTGACACAATTTTCATAATTTTGGCTGTGTGCGCCACCACAATGGGTTTGAAACAAAGCATTCAAGATGTGACTGAAGTGTAGACTTTCAGCTTTATTTCAAGGGGTTTAACAAAAATATTGCTTGAGCTGTTCAGTGAAGATGGCCATTTTTATACATCATCCCCCTGCTTTCTGGGGCTCAAAAGTATTTAGACAAACTAACATAATCATAAATGTAATGCTTATTTTCAATATTTTGGTTGAAAATCCTTTCCAGTCAGTGACTGCTTGAAGTCTAAGTCCATGGCCATCTCCAGGTGCTGGATTTCCACTCCAGTGATGCTTTGCCAGGCTTTTACTGCTGCTATCTTCAGGTGCTGCTGGTTTGTCGGACTTTTCTGCCTGCATGTCCAGTTGGGCTGAGGTCAGTTGATTGGCCATTGAAGAATCTTCCACTATTTTGCCTTGAAAAGCACTTCGTTGTGTTTTGGCTCATTGTCCATGTGTAGTGTGAAGCATTTGGCTGAATCTGAGCAGACAGTATAGCCACCCTGTATACATCTGAATTTGTCCCGTCACTTCTGGCAGCAGTCATACCATCAATGAACACCAGTGACTGACTTCCATTGACAGCCATGTGTGACCGTGCCATAACAATGGCCCCACCATGTTTCACAGATAATGTGGTGTGCTAGAGATCATGAACCATTCCTTCTCTTCTCCATACTCTTGCCTTTCTAACATTCTGTTTTTTGCCATTTTCTAACTGTGACCTCACATTCCTTGTTGCAGTTCCCTCTTGGTCAGCTGCGGATGAGAGAAGCACGTGTTGAAGAAGTGGATCGGTCATGTGACTCTGACGAGGATTACGAGGCAGGTGGCCGCGGTTTCCTCTCCTCCCATTACACTCTGGTGGTCTACCCCAAAGAGCAGAGCCCCACTTATCTGCTCATTGGGAGCAAGCATGAGAAGGTGAGTTTGTGAAATGTATCTCCACTGGCAGGGCAGCCAGTGCCCAACAGACTTTGCACACCCTTACCCTTGACTCATTCCCTTTGGATTTAAATGGTGCTGGCCTTCCTATAAAATCCAAGCTGTCAGTAGAGCCTGGCAAAGGAGCACACAGCCTTCCAGGTCGATCACATAGAGGGATTGTTCTCTTTTTTTTCGGCAGTGACATTCATGTCTCTGGTGACTTTCTATGAAGTCAATAGATGGATTGGGCGAACATGGGGTGATTATGAGGTCACTAGAACGGGTGTGTGGTTCTCCTGATTTCTTTGCAAAAGAACAAACATTCAAATCTTTAGAGTCCTGGTGCTTCCTGTCTTGCTATTTGGTTGCGAGACATGGACACTATCCAGTGACCAGAGATGAAGACTGGACTCCATCAGTACTGTGTCTCTTCGGACAATCCTTGGGTACCACTGGTTTTACTTTGTGTTGCTCACGGAGTCCCGAATGAGGCACATTACTTGCATTGTGAGGGAGCGTCAGTTACAGCACTACGGCCCTGTGGTGCTAGTCCATGATGGGGAGGGGTCGTCCACGTAACACCTGGGTGTGGCAGATAGAGGGTCATTTCCGGAGGGTGAGACTGCACCACATGTCTGCCTGGGGGTTTACCAACCAGGATCCCAAGCTGTTTCATTATGTGGTGGGTGAGGCAATGCGCTGTACCAGTGCATGCTTCCTAACCTGACCTGACTTGACATTTGTATCACGGACCGAATAGGTGGTTTCTCACAACAGGGTCGGAGTCTTGACTTCTTCCTTCTTGAAATCCCAGCACATTTCACCTTTGTATTTTCAATGTCCACTGATTAGTTCAAGGACTGATATCTCTTGATTGGCAATTTGTTCTGAAAGGCACTGTGTATTGTAAGGGCAGGAGAATTAATACATCGCCTTTTTAGTCTCTCAATGAAAGATCTCATATTCCCTGTAGGCCTTAATGAAGTTTGAGCTTTAGTAACAGGAAACACTGTGGTAAGACAGAGATGCGGTAGATCCAAACATTCCATTTTTATAACTGTGGTCATCAAATTCTGCAAACAATAACTAAAATACACAGGCTGTGTGGCATATTAAGGGTCTACCATGGTCTTTATTATACTTCAGGGTTGTTTTTCAGCAGGTAGACTGGTCAGGGCTGAGGGAAAGCTCAATGTAGCAAAGTACAAAGATATCCTGATGAAAACCTGCTGCAGAACTACTTGGACCTCAGACTGAGCTGAAGATTCCATTTCCAAGAGGAGAAAAGCCCTAAGCATGGACAATGGGGCACATCACTCTAGCTTCAGTGAGACGATGATGACAGTTGACATTTTTTGTCACTGGGGCATCTGCCCAAATGTTACCTGCTCCTGGTCATGGACACTGAGCACACCCTTAGCTGATGTGGTCCAGAAATGACCGTTCAAACACTACACTGAGCCTTCATGATCTCCTTGATGATCCCTTTGATGATCTCCTTGATTCACAGCATCACTAGATGCCATCACAAACCATTCAGCCATTCCCTGTTATACAAGGTAAAGCATAAAGATCTCCCACATTTTTAAGGGGTATTAAAAATTAATGAAGCTATCTAAAAAAATGTGTATATTTCTGAAAAGCACATAAAAAACAGTTTTGTTTTAATGTTTTTTAAAAATCATATTAGACAAATGGTGGCCATCTTTGGCAATACATTGCTGAAGACATTCCCTGAAGTAATCCATCACTCTCCGGGTCATCAAGAGATCGAGGATGATGTTTGAAAACCTTTTCCTTTAGGTAAACCTAAATGAAAAAGTCACATGGACTTAAATCTGGTGACCGTGCCGGCCACCCCATGTCTCCCCTTAAAGAGATAATTTCCCTCAACACTTCGAGCGAATGTGTGGCCCTGACCTGTTGAAACCATACATGTTCTATCTTAGGTCTGCCAGGTGATTTTCTCTTCAATTTGAACCCAGTTGCCCGAAGGTTAGAAATCCCTAGCAAAATCGTATTCCAATCTGGTACAGATGCATTTCGACCGAGCGCAAAGTGTGTGTGGAACGCTCTCTGTGTCGCTATAACAGAAGGTTGTTCTCATAATACACTGTATGTTCACCGGTTCAACTCATGATGGGTACTGAAAACAGTAGAGCCTAACCAACCGAATGAGACCTATCCCACCTCTCTACCCCCACTACAGCCTGCACTGTTCTCCCTCGAAATGTGGGAGATCTTTATGCCCCACCCTGTATATTCGCTCCTTCCATTGCATTACAAATGTCCCACAAGTACTGCACTACAGAGACATGTTCATCTGGGCCCAAATGGTGGTGTTGCAGCTGCCTCCCAGCTCAAGATGGGTTTCAATTCTGGCTTGTTGGCTATTTTGTGAAGTTTGTATGTTCTTTCTGTGTATGTTTAGGTTTGTCCAAAGTCGACCAGATTTTCTCCCACATCCCAAAATGGTGTAGACAAGGTTAATCAGAAACTTTAAAGTGACATGACGTGAATGACTGGAATGTCTCCCTGTCCAAGATAGGCACTGACCCCCCGGTGACACCAAAGCTGGATTAAGTAGGTTCAGTAGATGTATGGATGGTATTCATACCATTGTTACTCGATTTGCTAAGGGTAAACAAGAACATTTATTTTCATGGCATATTGCAAATTTAATCTCCTCCAACAGGCAAGTTCTCATCTGGTCACTTCTTAAATAGCCACTTGAAATGTATGATGGCTACATCATGTCTGTATTTAAGATTGCACACGTCCTGTCTAGGACTTCATTTCTCGTATGCTCCTTAGGCAAATTTGTAAGTGACGCATCAGTGGGTAAATCTACTTCCTGTTAAGCAGCCAGCAATGAATCTTGTTTATTCCACTTCTCTACTTTCACTTCTACCAAACGGTTTTCATAATGTAAGAAGTATTTTTGAAAAGCACTACAGAAACACCAAAACTGGACAATGGCTAAAACGTTTTAAGGGAGAAATTCCTTTATGATTGCCAAGATATGGCTACATCCATACTACTGGGTTTTTAAACTTAACGATCGTCGTTCAATCTGGCATTTTCATAGCCTTTAAGAAATTATCTCCATACACCACGCTAAAACAATGTAACTGTTTGCCTACTCTGGACACAGTGTGTTGGTACAAACTGGAAGAGGAAATACGCATTAATTTGCAGTTTGTCAAACAGAACACAGCAAAAGTGAATACAAAAAAACAAACAAAGGATTATTTTGTTTAAACTGAAGATGAGTTGGAAATGTTAGTGAGAGTAACGAGCAAAGTGGCTGACAATACGAACCGGGAGTGTGTGATAATCAAGTCCACAGAGCATATATTGTGGAAAAAGCTTGCCTCTACTTTCAAAGAAGTCATTCACGGAGACCAGATGGGAATAGAGAACAATTCTTTCTTTGCACATTGATAGGCACAAATGTCTCGGTCTTTGGAGTGAGCAATCAATAATACAATTCATTTGCTTTTCTGCTACCATTACCTCATCTAATACAGCATGTCGTCTAACTCTTAATGTGCATAGCTTTATTATTCTGTCCAATCAAATAGTACCACCAATATTTTCTGACTCCTGTTGACTCTCCCATTTACCTGAATGTTGCTCGCTAATAGGGGTGATTTGACAATTGTAGTATTGATCTTAGCACCACTTCATAGGAGGGGTGTTTGAGCTTTCTCTTTAGTTTATCCTCACTTTCTAGAGGGGTGTTTGTTACTCATTTACCTCATTCTAACTTTGGAAAATCAAGCTGGTGGGTTCTCTAAGATGAGGCAGACCTCATGTGGTCAAGCTTTAAGCCACATTTAGTTTAGCTACTTTCACTCATTTTGATTATGTTTTAATAATTAATTGTTACAGCATTATTTAAGCATATGCTTGTAATAAATTATAAAAAAATTCTATATTAGCTAAAAATTCCATATGTGCAGACTCGGAACAGGTGCAGGTGGGTGCATGATGGCGCTGCTCCAGGGTTAATTGCAGTGCTTGGCTGATTGCGCACACACGTGCAAATGCGAGTGCATCAGTCAGGTGCCTCATTCACACTTCGGAGATGGTAGAGGGTCACATCTGTACCCAGTCAGGCTGTATAAAGGATTCTGTGCTGCAGAGGAAAGGGGATCAATGAAGGAGCAAGAAGGAGAACAACAAAAAAAAGAGAGAAAGAGAATCGCGTGTGAGTGTATCCCCTCGTTCACATCTGCACTCTCACATTTTTCTCCCTCTGTCTGAAGGATGCCTGGCTGTACCACCTGACTGTAGCGGCGGGAAGCAGTGGATGCTCAAAGGTGGGCACTGAGTACGAGCAGATGATCAGCAAACTCCTCGACTTAGAAGGCGATGCAGGTAAGCCTCCCTTTTAGGATGGTCAGGGTAATGGCAAGTTTTATGTTCTGCTGCTTGTGTCATGTTGACTCTGCACTCCTGGGTGGCACGGTTTAAAAAAGTTACACTACTGCAAAGATACCCGTCCAGCCAGACAACAATTAACACACTGGTATGCCAATGGTAGCTGGTGGGCCATTGTGAGTGTGTGTGTGTGTGTGTGTCAAGTCATCTATCAGTGTCAAGGGCCTTCAGAAAGTATTCCGACTCCTTCACTTTCATCACTTGCAGCCTGGTGCTAAAATCATATAAATTCATTTTTGCCCTCATCAGCCAACATTCAATACCCCAAAGTGATAAAGCGAAACCAAGATTTTAGGAATTTTGGCAATTTTTTTTTTTTTTTTACAAATAAAAACCATAATCTGACATTTATATAAGTACCCACACACTTTACTCAGTGTTGTGTTGAATCCCCTTTGACAGCCATTCTAGCCTGGAACCTTCTTGGGTCTGACGTAACATGCTCCACACACCTGGATGTGGGGAGTTTCTGCCATTTTTCTCTGTAGATTCTCTCAGACTCTTGTCAGGTGGGATGAAGACCATTGATGGACAACTATTCTTGGGTCTCTCCAGGGATGTCAATGGTTTCAAGCCTGTGCTCTGACTGGGCAACCCAAGGACATTCCCTGAGTTGTCCCTAGTGAATTTGAATGTGAATGTGAATTTCTCCTTGGGATTAATAAAGTATCTATCTATCTATCTATCTATCTATCTATCTATCTATCTATCTATCTATCTATCTATCTATCTATCTATCTATCTATCTATCTATCTATTATATAGTGCCTTTCACATATCTATCTATCTATCTATCTATCTATCTATCTATCTATCTATCTATCTATCTATCTATCTATCTATCTATCTATCTATCTATCTATCTATCTATCTATCTATAAGACACCCTTTGCTTTGTTGCTTAGGGCTGTTGTCCTTTTGAAAGATGAATCTTTACGCCAGTCTGAGTTCCAGAGAGCTTTGGAGCAGGTTTTCATTAGGGAATTGCTATACTTTGCTATGTTGAGATTTCCCCCAACCCCATCTATTCTCCAAGTCCTTGTTGCTGAGATGCAGTCCCACAGCGTGATATTGCCACCCCATGCTTCCCCTTTGGAATTGTATTCCACGGGTGATGAATGATGCCTGGATTCCTCCAGACATGACGCTAATGTGGTTTCATCAGACAAACGAGTCTTGTTTCTTACACCCTAATACTCCTTTAAGTGTCTTTTTGCAAAGTCCAAGCAACCTTACGATGGTCGTTTACTGAGAAGAGGCTTCTGTCTGGCCATTGTGTCACTAGGGCAGAGTGGTGGCTCTGAGGTCGGAATGTTGCCGGTTCAAATGCCATAAACACCAGAAGTGACTCTACTCTGTTGGGCCCTTGAGCAAGGCCCCTACAGTTGCTTCATCCAGGGTATTACATTAATGTGCAAGCAGGTCCTTCAACTTGCAGAGAAAACGTGGGGGTTGGAGGCAGGATTGGCACTGGAGCCACCATAAAAAACCTCACCCTGTTCCAGTGTGGTGCTGAGGTGTCACCCGCTGCATTAGTCCTGGTGGTTTGTTGTGTGGTGTGTGAGGCAACGTGCTATCAACGCATGCTCCCAACCATCTCTGTCATAAAACCCAGACCAGTGGAGTGTTGCAGTGATGTTTGTCCTTCTGGAAGTTTCTCCCCTGTAAACAAAGGTTTTCTGGAGCTTAGCCAGAGTGACTATAGGGTTCTTGTTACCAAGGCCCTTCACCCCAATTTCTCAGCTCTAGGAAGAGCCATGGTTGTTACAAACCTCTCCCACTGGACATTTGGAGGCCACTGTGCTCTTGGGAACCTTCAGTGCTACACAAAGTGTTTTATAGCCTTCCCCACATCTGTGTCTCAGCACAATTCAGTCTCTAAGCTTTGCATGCAATTCCTTTGACCTCATGGCTTGGATTTTGCTCAACTGTAGGACGTGTACGTCTTTCCTAATCATGTGCAACCAACTGAATTGATCACAAGTGCACTCCTGAGATTAGCACAACATATCAAACTGTGAAAAAAAAGTGAAGGGGTGTAAATACTTTTTGAATTCACTGTATTAGTGCAAATCTGTGTGTGTGTATGTGAGGAGACAAAGCTCACCAATTAATGCCCCAGCATGCAAACTTGGAGCTTGCTTGTGTGAGGAATTAGCAATGTGAGGACAATTGACTTATTTTGAGCACCTATGTAAATGTATATGTTCTCCTTATTTTATGTTTTTACTTGCTGTGGCATTTTCTCTCTTTGAAGTGTGGAGTTGGCTGTCGGGGTGCAAGCGTACACCTGTCTTAACCTCTACAGCTTGCCTATTTGTGCTCGCAGACTCCCCCTTGTGGAACCTGCCGATATTGTGCTACAACAAAGAAGGCCTCCATTCACCCCTGACCACTCTGCCTTCTGAAGCCCTGCAGACGGAGGCACTAAAGCTTTTCAAGGTAATGGCACTGCGGATGATAATAATATTGTGGCACAGTAGGTGAAATCGTTGGGTGTTTGCGTGAGACGTCGGGCAGCTCTGTGGTTTTGAACTCTCTTATGAAGGCAGTAGCTCCACATCCCCACTAGAAGATAACAGCAGAGTGCCCTAAATCTTACAAACACTTCGATCCTTCCTGGGCTCTGATCTTCAGTCATCTTGTGATTAGCAACTTAGGACACACTGCCCTCTGCTGGCAAAACCTGTTCACAACAGGTAACTGTGTAAATATAAGAAACTGAGAAGTTTGACAAAGGAAAGGCAACCAATCAGCTCGTTTGGTTAGCTAATAGCCAAATCATCCTAATATTACTTTAAGGTATTTTCAAAAATGTTTGAGGTTCTCCACTTCACCTCCATGGCTACAGATTCTGAAGACTCTTTGTGTGATGAACTGCTTCCTGGCTTCAGTCCTAAATGCACTTTATCTTCTTCTGTATATTATTATTATTATTATTTGTTTTGTTGAAGGTTTGTTTCTCTGGACTCATCCAGTACTTCTTGATGAGAGGACTTTTCACAGTTTATAGTGGATTCAGAAAGTAAACAGACCCCTTCACTTTTTTTCAAATGTTTCTATGTTGCAGCTTTATGCTAAAGTCATTTGAATTCATTTTTACTTTTACATAGTATAGAGAAAGTATAGGAATCATGAAAAAATTCAACCTCAAGATTTTCATGAATCTTGACATTTTAGACCTTCCCGAGTCCGAAAATACCATGTATAGAGAAAGTATAGGAATCGTGAAAAAATTCGACCTCGAGATTTTGATGAATCTTGACATTTTAGACCTTCCCGAGTCTGAAAATACCATGTATAGAGAAAGTATAGGAATCGTGAAAAAATTCGACCTCGAGATTTTCATGAATCTTGACGTTTTAGACCTTCCCGAGTCCAAAAATACCATGTATAGAGAAAGTATAGGAATCATGAAAATATTCGACCTCGAGATTTTCATGAATCTTGACATTTTAGACCTTCCCGAGTCTGAAAATACCATGTATAGAGAAAGTATAGGAATCGTGAAAAAATTCGACCTCGAGATTTTGATGAATCTTGACATTTTAGACCTTCCTAAGACAGAAAATACTATTTTTGAAATTATGTCTGTCTGTGCGTCTGTGTGTAAATATGATAACTCGAAAACGCTTTGTCCTCAGTCAGTGAGATTGTGTACACCTGCTTTATATCAAAAAGGTGTTACATGATCTCCTTCCAGCTGCACTTCCGGGTGTGATGGCAGCCCTGCAGAGGAGGGTTCAGCCATTCTCCATACACCCCTGGTGGTGGCCATGGGGACCCAGCAGAGTTGAGTTTGCCTGCTCCGTGGCATTGTAGCAAGCCAGGGGGGCTGCCGTCTGTAATCCCAGGGGAGGTATTGCCCCGTTGAAGCTCCTTCCTCCGCTCCTTCCGTTATGGAGGTGTGCTGGCCGGGGAAGAATCCCAGCAGCCCATTACAATATACAGGTATATGTATACACAAGGGTAAATCGGAAAGTAATTACACGATAACGCAACGCAATACAACCTGCTCATGATGGCTTATGGGTAGTTTGACCACTCACAGCACAGCGCTCTACCATTAGTCTAGTGGTAGCCAAGGTCAAAAGAACATGAACGTTCCTCTGCGGGATTGCACCATTGCTGAACAACACGCTGTAGTGAGATATCTGAAACCTCTTGAATTTCACCGAAGGATGTTTGCTTAGTATGGAAGTGAAAGCAGCCATGATTCCACAGAAAAGTTTACGAATGGAAAGAAAGGTTTAAAGCAAGAAGCGTAACTGATGAATCTCGGTCTGGTCGAACATCATGCTAACAAGCCCACATCGACATGGTGAATGGCGTTCATTAGAGAAGACCGATGTGATTGCACCAAATTGGGTTTCCTCATTTGCATGTGTCAGCTTTTGTTCTTGAACATTCTGAGCAGCACCTTTGATGTGTTTTCAAACCCTTCTGTTGACTTGATGATTTAATAACTATTCTGGAGTAGGGTGATCACATCTTTGGTGTTGTCGGGTAGGTGGGTCAGTGGGCTCAGTGTTTGACCTGGCTTTCTCATTTTCAAATCTGTGCTCATGCCTCCTTGTCTCTACTTCTCAGTCATGCCAGCTGTTCATCAACGTCCTTGTTGAGGCTCCATCGATTGACTACCACGTGTCCCTGGCACAAAATGCCCTACAGGTCTGCTTGACCCATTTGGAGCTACAGAACGAGATCTACTGCCAGCTGATTAAACAGACCAACCGCAGGCAGCCACACAACTACTCTTTGATCCAGGTACGGTGGGACACTCCTCTTGTGGGGGATGTTTGCAAACCTTTCTGAAAGTATGTTGTTAAGGATTATTAAGTACTAGCAAAATACCCGCGCTTCGCAGCGGAGAAGTAGTGCGTTAAAGAAGTTATGAAAAAGAAAAGGAAACATTTTAAAAATAACGTAACATGATTGTCAATGTAATTGTTTTGTGACTGTTATGAGTGTTGCTGTCATCCATGATTTGATTATCATTATTTCTTTCAATCAGGTTCGTGTTTGTCAACCGTTGTAAAGATAACAGGTTTCATTCATCGAAGTGTTCACTACCCAAATCAGTACTCGTGAATCTAAGATATTTAACAGGCTTTCCCGGTATTAAGTTGTGGATTTGCCTGAGAATATTTAGCGGCAGCGTGTCTATGAACTTAATTTAAACTTAAGCTTTACACCTTGCTTTCCTATTGATATGTCTACAAAGGCTTGTTCAGATTCAGATGGTTGTTCCTTTCTTACTGCATCAATAAACAGCTCGTCTTCCTCTTTATCTGAGACATCACACACTGCATGCACGGGTTTACCTTTCCCAGTCCTACAAACTTTAGCCAAATGGTTCAATTTACCACATTTTTTGCACTGTCTTCCTTTAGCGGGACATTGACTTTTTCCACCGTGTGCTTTGTTTCCGCAGTAGCTGCACTTAAGAATATGCTTGTATGCGTCACTCGCTTCATATTCTTTTGCTGCCTTCTCAATTGATAATGCGTTTTTTGTTCAGCGCTCTTTGGAGCTTTTGCTTGTTGTCTGCATATTGCGTTCATAGTCTGTTCATGTGAGCCGCTCGGAGTAAATGCATCGAAGGTTCTCAGCTGTGTTTGTGCTATCTTGTGCGATCTTGCGATGTCCACGGCTTTATTTAATGTTAGCTCAGACCCGGCACTTAAAAGTTTCTCTCGCCTTTTGCTGAGTTTGTGCCAAACACTATTCTATCCCTGACCATCTCATCTTCGTTTGCATAAGCACAGTCCTTCACCAGCAATTTTAACTCCTTTTCAAAGTGATCAAAAGTCTCGTTTATACCTTGCGTCTTCTCACTAAACTTGTATTTCACGAATATCGTATTCGTCTTAGGCATGACAAACGCCTCGTAGTGGCAGCGTGTCTATTGGATTGCTGCTGACGGACGGCCTTATATGGGCAGGCACTCAATTACGTGGGAGGCGTGGTGATGGGGGATGCAACTCCGCCTCACACGGCGACCGAGCTGCTGGCTATGGCCATATATATGTACGTAAGTAGGATTCAGTTATGACCGTTACGCATAGAATTTCGAAATGAAACCTGCTTAACTTTTGTAGGTAGGCTGTAAGGAATGAGCCTGCCAAATTTCAGCCTTCAACCTACACGGGAAGTTGGAGAATTAGTGATGAGTCAGTGAGTCAGTCAGTCAGTGAGGGCTTTGCCTTTTATTAGTATAGATAGATTAATGGGGAAAATGTCAAATTTATCCATTTAAAAGTAAATGTACAAACACAATAAAGTGTGCAGAAGGTCTGAATGCTTTCTCAATCTGCTGTTACAGAATATTGCGAGACAGTTTTGTGGTGGGCTTTTCTGCTGGTTGCTCTGTATAGTTTGGATGTTTCGCTTATGTTTTTCAGTGTTGGCAGTTGCTGTCCTTGTGTGTTGCCCTCTTCCTGCCTCACCAACGCTTCCTTTGGTATCTCAAGGTATACTTACATCGATGTGCCGACCCAAAGTGCGTATTCTGAATAAATTCTTTTTGCTTGTCTGGGTGTTGCCTATCTATCAATAGAACTCAAAGAATTAATTACCAATATAATCTCCATCATATCAGGAGCGAAGTTGGAAAGTATGCCATCTACTGTCAGCGATCTGTAGAACGAACACTTCAGAATGGTGACCGCGAGGCCAAGCCATCACGAATGGAGATCATGTCCATCCTGCTGAGAAATCCTTACCACCATTCGCTGCCATTCAGCATCCCTGTGCACTTCATGAATGGCACATACCAGGTAAGCCTGACCAAGTAACAAAACAAAATCCATGTGTGAGTCACGTATTGAAGTGCTGCTCTTTTCTGATTTCATGAAGTAGACCATACAGGTAATATCTGAAATGTAACTGGCTTCCTCTAAAAGTCCAATGACATTTCAGCAACCATACCACCTGCGCTTCAGAACAGGCCATCCCCCTGAAGCTAAGCATGTTGTGCCCTGACCAGTACTTGGCTGGGAGACCATCTAAATAAAGCTGGAATAGGTGTTGGTGAGGTCAGCAGGGGGGACGCTTACCCTGTGGTCTGTATGTGGATCCCAATGCCCCAGTGCAGTGACGGGGACACTGTGCTGTAAAAACGGCCCCATCCTTTGGATGAGACATAAAACTGAGGTCCTGACACTCTGTGGTCATAAAGATCTCTGAGTATCCTTCATAAAGAGTAGGGTGTATCCCGATGTCCTAGCTAAATTGCCCACCATGGCCTAGTCATTCTGGCCCCATAATCATTCCCTGTCTCTAATTGGTTATCTCTCAGTCATCACTTCAACACCTAATAGCTAATGTGTGGTGAGCATACTGGCATAAAAATGGCTGCCATCGCATCACCCAGTTGGTGCTGCACATTAGTGGTGGTTGAAGTGGCTCCCCACTCACTATGAGTAGCGCTTTGAGTAGTGAGAAAAGCACTATAAAAATTAAAGAATTTTTATGTCATTTTACATTTTATGATCAGTATGGGTTGTTGTAGCACCTTAAACCCCAGACACAACCACACATGACACAAGTCTTGGGTTCCAATAAAGGATTTCTTGCTGACACAATACCTTGCAGCAGGCTCCCACAAATGGCTTCTTCTTCTTCATGTTCATCTTCTTTGTCTTTGTGTTCTTCTTCATCTTCTTCTTCTTATTATTATTGTTCTCTCTTTTTCTTCCTCTGATCCTTTTAGGAGAGCTTTGTCCCTCTTCCACCCAACTCCAACTCGCCTGACTGACACAGAGCACCTCTTTTTATCTGAGACCTAAGAGTAATTCCACTGTCGGGGCATAGCCTGCTGGAAGCACTTCCAGGTCAAATGGAAGTCCCTGAAAGTAGATGTTGCGAATCCCAGCAGCTCCCTTTGGTGGCCCCCATGGGAACCCAGCAGGGCTGTCCCATGGAACTACAGGTACCAGCATACCCTGCAAGTTTCCACTTAGGAATCTTAACCCAGGGATGCTGCTGTCTACTGTTTCGGGGGGTAAATCGTCCAAGCAGGATAGCTTCCCCAATTTTATCACTATATTGGCCTCATGGCTAGGTAAGGAAAAACTGAAACTGTCCCAGCAGGGATGCCAGCATATGTGTGCTGTCTATTACACCTTTCATAACACAATGGTCTGAAACCAGCTTAATGCAATTCAGGTTTGAGAGGTGCTGGATCCCACCTCAAGAGAACCAATCACTAGACTGAAGTCAGGTCTGGTCAGAGTGCCAAGTCAGTCCCAGGACCCACTCATTCACAGAGCTAATTTGTAATCACTAGTTAGCTTAACCTGCATGTCTTTAGGAATGTGAGAACTGGGAGGAGATGTTACCTCTAAGAGACAACATCTTGGGTCTGGATCTGAACCATGGATACCTGATCCGTCCAGAAGGAAGTTCTGTCCGTTATGCTGCCATGCTATCCATATCTTCCTAGTGCTTTTTTCATTTCAGTCTTTAGCCTCTACTGCATCTAACTGTCACATGAATCATTTAAAATATCAAAAATTTCATTAATAATTTTTTAAAAATCGTTTTAGAAATTTTATGTTTAAATATTTGTTTTTATTTGTTTTCCTGGGGTTCTCTCTCTTTATATATCCACAATTTGATTATTCCAGTTCATTTCACCCTATTGGAGCGATTTTTATGAAATTTAACATTTCTTTTCACTGCTATGCTGATGATACTCAGGTTTATATTCCCGTCTGCAACTCTGCAACAAATCAACTCCACAACTGTCTGTCTGAACTAAGTTCCTGGATGGCTAATAATTTTCTTGATCTAAATCAAAATAAAACAGAGGTGCTTATAGTGGGTCCATCAGCTAAAGCCCAAATTGGTCTTGGACTTCTCGGCTCTTTCTCTGCCTTTTCCAAACCTCAAGTCCGCAATCTTGGTGTTACCTTTGATAGTAACCTCTCTTTTGAGAAACAGATTAATTCTATAGTCAAGAGTTGCTTTTTCCAGCTTCATCTATTAGGTAAGATCAAGCCTTTTTATCTTCTAAAGATCTTGAGAAAGCTACTCATGCTTTTATTTTTTCTCGCCTCGATTATTGCAATTCGCTGTATTCTGGGATTAACAAATCTCTGATACACAGGGTACAGTTGGTCCAAAATGCTGCCGCTCACTTTCTGGTTGGGGCAAGGAAGTATGACTGTGTTTCTCCTATTTTAGCTTCTTTACACTGGCTGCCTGTCAGTTTTCGAACTGATTTTAAAATTTTTAAATGCGCTTGCTCCTGTCTATTTATCTGAACTGTGTGATTTACATCAGCCATCCAGAGTGCTTAGATCTTCTGGTCAGTTGTCTCTTGTTGTCCCTCGTACCAAATGTAAAACCAAGGTGCACAGGGCCTTTGCAGCTGCTGCCCCTCGCCTGTGGAACTCTTAACCTCATCATATAAAGGAGTCGTCTACAATTGAACTGTTCAAAACAAGATTAAAGACTCACTTCTTTTCACTTGCTTTTAGTGACCTTCAGTAATACTGATGGTTTCCTCTTTGTGATCATATAACATTATTTCTGTTTATTATCTATCTTACTTTATGTTCATATATTTTATTACTATTTATGTTTTATTGTTTTTGTTTTTTCTTTTATTCTATTATTGTAAAGCACTTTGGCCGCAGCAGTACTATGTTTTAAATATGCTATATAAATAAATTGACATTTAATCGATGCATATAATAACAAGTTTGGCACATGAGAGCAGACCATTCTATCCATCAGGCTTGTTCCAGATTATAGTTTTAAAAGTCGTCAAGGTGTCCATTTCACCTCCATGGCTTCTTCTACATTCCTTTAACCCTTTGTGTAAAGAAGCACCTCATAGCTTGTATGTTAAATCCTTGAATGGCAGGTTCAGTCATGGATGCCTTTGAGAATTTTGAGGATCTCAGTTAGGCCACCAGGCAGCCTTGGCTACTCAAGAAGTAGAAAAGACTTGAAGAGTCACCATTCAAGGGGTGGATGTAGAGTTGGCGCACTACTACAAGTAATTGGGTGGTCCAAATCAATGACAGATTGGACTGCTCTCATAACACAGAGGAACTATATAAGGAAGGGCGGAACAGACTCTTCTACTTTAGCAGACTGCGTTCCTTTAATGTTGGAAGTGACATCCTTCACAACTTCTACAACTCTGTGATGGCCAGTGTGACTTTCTACGCTGTGGTGTGCTCACTTCAAGAGAAATCCATCTAATCAACAAGCTAACTAAAAGGGCAGGCTCAGTTATGGGAGGCACTCTGGACCCCCTGATGTAGTAGAGGAGGAGAGAATGAAGTGAAAACTGAGTGCTATTATGAACAATGCTGCAAATCCTCTCTCTGACATTCTGGCATGGAGCATTTTTAAAGAAAATAATTATTCAGCAGGAGTGTGTGAAGAAACACTAAGGGGGCTCCTTTATACCAACAGCAATACGCCTGTGTAGCGCCTCACTGAGACTGGGACTGCCAAGTCAGAAGTTTTCTTTCTTTTATAAGTTTTTTCTTCATTCAGACCAAAGTGTGTATATTTATTTATTTATCTCCCTATTTATGGATATTATTTTTTAATTTAAAGAGCTGTAAAAAGCCATATGTCCCCCTGGTGGGTGGCGAGTTGCTGTTGTTTATATTAGTAGTGGGTCGCCACTCCTGATCCCTGTCGCGCTCTGATGATTAAACTCGATTCACCAAGGGGAAAACTCCATCGTGCTGGTTTCAACAAATCCCCCCCTGAGTCTGATGAGTACCTTTGATTTGCCAGGACCCCCTTGGTGGGTCGCAAAGATGCTTACAATGTGAAAAATTTGATCACAACACCAAAAAGGTTGAGAAAAACTGGACTGACGTAAAAGTTCTATCTAAGAGGTGCTGAGGTGTCACCCACTGCACCAAAATCAGCACTTGCTCCCAACGCAACCTAAGAGATTGAATGCCATCAGTCTGTCAGTACAGGACGTGCCTTTTAGTCCCCCAATGCACAGAGAGGTAATGTAAGGTTACCAGATTAACAGCAGAACAGGGAACTAAAAGTTTTTAGATACTTAAGTTTTTGTGATCTGATCTGAAGGTCTGCTTTTTGAAATTGTGGAAACCAAATTAAACAAATAGTCGACGGGTAAACTGTGACCCACACACACACCTCATGCAGGTCTGTGCGGCAAAGTAAAGGAAACAAAAAGAATGAGGAGAGGTGGACAAGAGAAACTTCCTCATGTGGCAACCTCCAGCCAGCTTTATACTAAGGGAACGTTATGAAGCCAGTTGTGGATAGTAGAGCTGGAAGGGTAAAAAGGTAAAATGAACATTTTCAGATAGGAAGGGAGACAAGGTCAGGAGATTCAGGGCAAGGGGCTAACAGGAACGTACTGCAGCTGCTGTGGTTGCAGTCATTAAAAGCCTCCACTAGGAGAGAGAAAGACCTGGAAGGAAGGAATGGGGAAAGAAAGGATAATGGAGAAGTATTCATCGACGTGGCACCAGAGAGCCACAGCTAGAGGACATGGTGCCAGGGACTTAAAGAGGGCACAGATGGCATAGGGGATCTAGATCTAGTCCCATTAGATGACATCTCCAGGGGGTTAGGCACAGAATATGGAGAAATTTAAATTGTGTGTGCTGGTGATTAGAGAAATTTTTGATATTTTGAAAGATGGTGTGCTAGCAGAGGATTGGGAAAGGTCTGTTATCCAATTAGACGTGGTTGGGAGAATTGTGAGGACAAAGTAGAGGTCTGATACTGATTTGGACTTATGAGAAAGAGTTGAAGCAAATGGTTACAAGGGATGAATAGGTTCATATCGCCATTACTGTCACGTATGAATCTGTGATTTTCCCCATGGGATTAATAAAGTTATCTATCTATCTATCTATCTATCTATCTATCTATCTATCTATCTATCTATCTATCTATCTATCTATCTATCTATCTATCTATCTATCTATGCCAAAATTGAGAAATATCCTCTTCTTGTGACTTTCTTTTGCTTTTTGGTTTTAGGTTGTGGGATTTGATGGCTCTACTACAGTGGATGAATTCTTAAGCACTCTGAACCAAGAGGCAGGAATGAGGAAGCCGGCCGTTTCTGGCTTTTCCCTTTTCACTGATGACCCTTTAGGAAAGGACCTGGAACACTGTTTACAAGGATCCATCAAGGTGAGAAGAGCCACTGTCCAGGAATGGTTGAATGTTCACGTTATTGCTGTGATGTAAACAGGAGACAAAGTGATAGGACAGGCCACTTAAAAGTGTTCTTCATTGTCAAGGATGAATTGCCATAGTTTATAACTGTTTACAAGAAGTGTCAGAGTGTTGTATTGGGTGGAATTTAATTGATTCTAGAGATTGTAGTGTGCTTCCTATCAGCTTAATAAGAAGGAAAAGGCAGCTTACAGGGGCAATCGCGCAAGTTAGTAACTGAGGATGTGGCACAGTGCTTAACACTAGAATCCCTGAAGCCTACGAAAAAAGTCGTAATGCCGGGCCACCTTAAATTCCTTCGCACCTCCTCATCAGCATCTTTTGTTTTGCAAATGTGTCAAGCAGCACAAGCAGCCTGCTATCCCATCATCCCTCTGACGCAGCTGAAGTCCTTCCAGCTCAAGTCTCTTTATCTGGGTGTGAGGTGCCTGGAGTTGTAGAGGGTAAATAATACAGGGTGTCCCAAAAAGAATATCAGAGTTTTAAAGAGCTGTAGCTTGGCGCCCATTCATCAGAAACTGCAGTCTTGAGGAATTAATCTAGTTTCATTTTGTATATAAAAAAGAATATCAGAGTTTCAAAGAGCTATATTTATTGAATTATACAAGCATATACAAAAACTGTTATATTCACGTGTTTCCCACGCAATTACGTTAGTCTTGGGGGCGTCTTGTTCATGTTCGATAACTGCATGAGGGTTTTCTTCACCCCAAATTCATACATTATGACGATTTACCTTCTGACTAATGTGAAACGTGGCCTCATCACGGAAGATAATCAAGGACCAAAAATCTTCATTGGTCTCCAAATTTTGCTGGATGAAAGTTGAAAACTCAACTTGACGCGTCGTATCCCCTCGTCTAAGGGCCTGAACCAACTGCAGACGATACAGTTTCATAACCAACTGGCGTCGGAGAATTCTCCATACACTTGACTTATCTGTATCTGTAACTCATGACTTGCTCGTCCAACTGAATTCGATGGGCTCCGAGTGAACGCAGTTTGCACTCGGGCGACATTCTCAGCAGAGGAGGAAGTTCGAGGTCGCCCGATGCTTTTACCTTTGCAGATACACCCAGTATCCTGGATGTATCTGGATGTTATTATCATTTGGTGGGTCAGTTCCATAGTTTTGACGAAATGCCCACTGCACAGTAACAACTGATTGAGTTCTGGCGAATTCGCAAATGCAAAAAGCTTTTGGTTGTGGCACAGCCATAACTGCAAACGTAACTAATCAAAAACAATACACTGTTAGCTTTTTGATAAGCACTAGCACCATCTACTGGCAACGAAATGAAACTAGATTAATTCCTCAAGACGCCACTAGGATGCTCTGCAGTCTCCAATGAATGGGCGCCAAGCTACAGCTCTTTAAAACTCCGATATTCTTTTTGGGACATCCTGTATATCGTTATTTGGAATTCATACATGTCATGTGTGTGCCATGTCTACAATGATTTGGGTAAATGTAGGGTGACAGGAAATGCAAGGCAAGAAATGCTGAACACATAACTAAAATAGTTATTGACAGATTATTGACGTGAAGTGTATGATGTGTGAAGACTGAAGCCTAAATATCAAATAAACACTTTCACAAAAGGTATAACAATACAAGTGCGCTTTTATTCAAGAATATACCCAAAGAAAAAAAAAAACATTCAATTTACTTGTTGCTGTCAATGAGTAAAAACCAAAGCTCAAATATCAGCCGCCGTGTCTGTTTGGCTGGTGCAGAGGTAAGAACTGCTGTCTTGTAATCAAGAGGTTGTGAGTTCAAGTCCGGGGTATTCCCCTTTTGAGTAGTGAGCTGCTGTTATATAATAAAAACATACATTTGATTTCAGTCTGTAACAGCCGTTGTACATTTTGGCTACCTGTAAAAGACATCACTGAAGGGATACAAGCAGACACACACACGCTGGTGAATCGTTTCTTTTTGGTATCTTGTTTTTTTTTTTATTCAGTTTTATTCTTGAATCAAAGCACACTTGTTTTATTATACCTTTTGAGAAAGTGTTTATTTGATATTTGGACTTCTGTCTTCACGCATTATACACTTCATGTGAATGCAAAAGAAGTCCATTAGGAGCAAAAACAGGTCACTAATCGAGAGAAGGGTTAGAATGAAAACCTGCAGCCACTGCGGCCCTCCAGGACTGGAGTTGGTTATCCCTGGCGTAGAGAATGTCAGCCGCCTCGGGGTGGTCGTCTGTGAATATGGTGCTGTCTTCAGCGAATATCAGGTCAGTCAGAAAGTATTCATCATCATATTGCACTCCACCCCTTCCCTCGAGTGTCTTCCTCATGATTGCTTCGATCACTATGTTGAATAGGAGGGGAGACACTACATCTCCCTGGTGAACTCTGATCTGGACAGAAAACTCTTCAGATAGTTTGTTTTGGATCTGTACATGGCTGATCAAGCTGTTGTATGATGCCTGGAGGATCCTGATGACTTCAAGCGACACAAGTTCTGTCTCCAGTGTCTTCCATAGTGTGGGCCAGTAGATACGTTCAAATGGCGACTTGAAGTCGATGAAGACAATGATAGTCCATTTAACGTTTCCCGCTTCTGATTCTGTCTTCCATCAGTTGGCGATTAGATCAGATTAGCCCTCAGTTTGCTGTAACTTCAGTCTTCGCCAGGCATCTCTTCACAACGCTATAAAGGAATGGATGTGGGGGGCCATTAGTATTTACTCTTTTGGGTTACTGTGGAAAATTACAAAAAGATAAAGAACTCGACTCGCCGTTCAAAAGCGAATGGAGATCCCATTCTTCTTCCTTCTTTCATAACGACGGGCTCCCCTGATTACTACGAAACAACTACAAGCCTTAACGTTCTCTTTTACTTCTGTGGCATCCATCTCTTAGAGAAGAAACACACTTGCCTTTCTGAGAATGAGTGATTCGGTATCCGTGGCAGCAGCTGTCCTGCACCAACAGGTGGTCTATGGAGGAGATCCCCCAATAGCCCCCTCCGTCCACATTTCTTCTCATATCATCATCTAAAACTGCTTCATTTGTTTCAGATCTGTGATGTGATTTCCAAATGGGAGCAGGCTCTGAAGGAGATGCATTCTGGGAAGTATGATGGCAGCAGAACCGTGCGGCTAACATATAAGAGCAGGTAGGTGTTATTTTTGATAAATATGCAAATGTGGGGGTCCTGCGAAATGCCATTTACTCTTAACTGGAGATACTGTTGTAACACATAAGCACCCTACTCGGCCAGGGCCAAGCTCATTTAACAAGTCTGGGAATTTTTGGGTCCTTATGTGTCTAGTGTGTATGAAAAATATTCATCCCTTGGAAGTATGAATCACAGTGGATTTAATTTGGCTTTTATGGCAATAATCAACAGAAACAAAACTCTTTAAATGGTGACCTGAAGAGGGGGTCCCTGATTGAGCCTTATGTTGCATGGATAGACTCAGGCCCTTTGTGACTCCGTAACTGATGACAAGGATAGATGGATAAAGCTAATGAACAGCACCAGTTGTGTTGCCCACTTGGCTGTCTTGCTGGTAATTTGGTTTTCCTTCTGCTTTTAAATTAACTTCTTAACCAAAATATAGCTTGGTGTCTGTATGAGTGCATTGCACTAGAGTTTATAACGGATTTCTACTTTGCTTCCATTGCTTACCCTGACTATAAAGAAAACGTCCCTTTGTATGCTCTGCAGGATGTGTTTCCGAGCACAGGCCAAAGGGGAGACCGAGAGAGAGCGCCTGCTACTGGCCTATCAGATCAATGATGATGTCATCCATGGCCGTTTTCCTGTCAACAAGGAGCTCGCTTTGGAGGTGGCAGCCCTAATGGCGCAGGTATTGTACCTCAGTCTAGTGTTTCTCAGCCTTTTTGGTGTTGTGATCCACTTTTTCACATTGTTAGTGTCTTTGCGACCCATCACGGAGGTCCTGACAAATCCAAGGTAATCATGAGAGTCAGAGGGGATTTGTTGAATCAAACATGATTTTCAGAGCTGGATGGAGTCTTTCCCTTGGTGAATAGAGCTCAGGCATTACCTCCCCTCGAGCGATAGATGGCAGCCCCCCCTGGGTTGCAGCGGTTCCTTAGACTCCCACAGGGCTCCATGGGAGTTGGAGTTTGGTGCAGCCCTGCTGGGTTCCGTGGGCGCTACTAGCAAGTGCTTCAGGTACTGCTGAGCCCTGTGTGGCAGCACTTCCTGTGGCAGCCGGAAGAAGGTCGTGGGACCCCTGGAGGTATAAAAGAAGCCAGCTGCTACTACTCCGGGAGCCAGAATCTAGAGGGAGGTGGAAGACGAAGCCTCCTAGGAGGAGTGGAGGTGGACAGAGAGATAGAGAAAGAAATAAAAGAAAAAGAAAGAAGAGAAATGTGCAATTGTGTACTGTGCTTATGCTTTAACTGTGTTGTGAGGGTGGAAATGGGGAAAGGCATTTCCCACGAGGATAAGCAAAAAATAAATAAATAAAAATACGCGTGCTGAACTTGTGTCCTGCGTCTGTCTGTGTCAGATTTAGGTGGCATGAGCGCCCTCTGCAGGCCAAAATACATAGTACAATATGTACTGAATTGTTTATTTGCTGGGACGGCACAGTGGCGCAGTGGGTAGCGCTGCTGCCTCGCAGTTAGGAGACCCAGGTTTGCTTCCTGGGTCCTCACTGCGTGGATTTTGCATGTTCTCCCCGTGTCTGCGTGGGTTTCCTCTGGGTACTCCGGTTTCCTCCCACAGTCCAAAGACATGCAGGTGCGGTGGACTGGCAATTCTAAATTGTCCCTAATGTGTGCTTGGTGTGTGGGTGTGGGTGTGTGTGTCCTTCGGTGGGTTGGCGCCCTGCCTTGTGCCCTGTGTTGGCTGGGATTGGCTCCAGTAGACCCCCGTGACCTTGTGTTCGGATTCAACAGGTTGGAAAATGGATGGATGGATGTGTATTTGCTAAACTCTGAGACAATAAACAATAATACAGAACTTTATAATATCAGTAAGAATCATTTCTATATATTAAAAATAGCAGCAGCCCCAGCACTGACACCTGCTGGACACCACTGGTAGCATTAGCAAATTTTGATAAAGTTCTTCGCACCATCACCCTCTGTTTCCTGTAGTTATAATTGAAGCTCTCTATCATAATTAACGAGTATATGTCTGGAAGCAAAACGTTTGAAAGAAAATTATCATCCAGTGTAATCCGGGGAGGTCAAGTTAAAAAGCACTGATATATATATATATATATTGAAATGAAGCCACTCGACACACGTATAAAAGGTTTGAGGCAGCCACCCATATAATATTCCTAGCTGCAAAGGAGTCTTTTAATTTCAAGCAATGATGTTGTCAGTACGGAGTCCAAACAGAACTGATCAAGGTTTGAAAAGATGGCGGTTTTAAATGGTCAAACAGGAAGTGACATATGTTAACAGGAAGTGATGTAGGTTGACCGGAAGTGATGTCTCTCTGACATCAGTCTGGGAGCCGGGACCGGAAGTGACAATCTTCTGGGCCGGAACTGGAAGTGATGTTTTCCTGGGCGCCGGAACTGGAAGTGACGTTCTTCTGGGCGCCGGAACTGGAAGTGATGTTCCTGATTCAGATAGGTTTTCCTGTGGCTGGTCTGCAGAGATAGCAAGAGAAGGTTTATTGCACCCCGCCCTCCCCTGGCCTGGTGTGGAATTACCATTACTTGGTCCACACAACGCCCTCCTATTCACACGTGTGTGACATGGCCCCTCAGCCCAGACCCGTCGGGTCGGGCGTACCGGTCCAAGAAGTCGTGGCATCTGGAAAGGGCATCGGCATTGGCTTGCAGAACACCTCGGTGATAAACGACCGAATACTTATACGGCTGTAGATCTAAAAACCACCTCGTGACTCGCGGATTGGACTCCCCGTGCAAGGCCATCCACTGTAAGGGTGCATGGTCCGTCACAAGAGTGAATTCACATCCCAAGAGGTAGTATCTCAGCTGAGTAATCGCCCATTTAATAGCCAAAGCCTCCCGCTCCACTGCTGCATACCTAGTTTCCGATCCAACAGTTTCCGGCTCAGGTACATAATGGGGTGTTCAACTCCATCGACGCTCTGGCTCAGCACGGCTCCAAGACCTGTGTCAGAAGCGTCCGTCTGGAGAATAAAAGGTAAAGAAAAATCTGGTGCCTTTAATATAGGAGTTTACGTAAGGGCCAGTTTCAAGTCACTGAATGCAGCCTCTGATATCTCATCCCATACCACATGATTAGGTCGACCCTTCTTTGTGAGGTTTGTCAAGGGCGTAGCTCTCTCGGAAAACCGGGGTACAAACCGGCGATAGTAACCCGCTAAACCGAGAAATGCTTGAATTTGCCTCTTGGTTATCGGACGGGGCCAATTTGCAATGGCATCTATTTTAGAACACTGTGGTCTCACCATACCCGGCCCACTAGATAGCCTAAATATTTGGCTTCGACCAACCCAAAATAACATTTTTTCGGGTTGATACGAAGTCCAGCTTCTGCTAGTGTCCGCAATACAGCTTCAACCTGCAGTATGTGTTCCTCCCAGGTGTTGGAATAGATGACAACGTCATCCAAGTAGGCAGCACTATATGAATTATGAGGACGGAGCACTTTATCCACCAGATGTTGGAAGGTCGCAGGTGCCCCATGTAATCCAAATGGGAGGACACGATATTGCCAGTGACCACTAGGGGTGCTGAATGCTGTCTTTTCCTTAGCGGAGTCCGTTAAGGGAACCTGCCAGTACCCTTTAGTCATATCTAAAGTAGTCAAAAATTTGGCATGTCCTAGCCGCTCGAGGAGGTCATCCTGATTCAGATAGGCTTTCCTGCGGCTGGTCTGCAGAGATAGCAAGAGAAGGTTTATTGCACCCCGCCCTCCCTTGGCCTGGCGTGGAATTACCATTACTTAGTCCACACAACGTCCTCCTATTCACACGTGTGTGACAATATATATATATATATATATATATATATATATATATATATATATATATATATATATATTGCATTTGTAGTCTGAGTCCCGACCTGATTGTATGGGTGGTTACCTACCAGGTAACGAATGTGGAGTATGTACGCCTGATGAGCCCAAATGAGGGCAAAACACGTGTTGCATACTCTTTGCATAATTTGACAGTAAACTATGCAATATATATATATATATATATATATATATATACAGTGGTGTGAAAAACTATTTGCCCCCTTCCTGATTTCTTATTCTTTTGCATGTTTGTCACACAAAATGTTTCTGATCATCAAACACATTTAACTATTAGTCAAATATAACACAAGTAAACACAAAATGCAGTTTTTAAAATGATGGTTTTTATTATATAGGGAGAAAAAAAATCCAAATCTACATGGCCCTGTGTGAAAAAGTAACTGCCCCCTTGTTAAAAATAACCTAACTGTGGTGTATCACACCTGAGTTCAATTTCCGTAGCCACCCCAGGCCTGATTACTGCCACACCTGTTTCAATCAAGAAATCACTTAAATAGGAGCTGCCTGACACAGAGAAGTAGACCAAAAGCACCTCAAAAGCTAGACATCATGCCAAGATCCAAAGAAATTCAGGAACAAATGAGAACAGAAGTAATTGAGATCTATCAGTCTGGTAAAGGTTATAAAGCCATTTCTAAAGCTTTGGGACTCCAGCGAACCACAGTGAGAGCCATTATCCACAAATGGCAAAAACATGGAACATTGGTGAACCTTCCCAGGAGTGGCCGGCCGACCAAAATTACCCCAAGAGCGCAGAGCGACTCATCCGAGAGGTCACAAAGACCCCAGGACGTCCTAAAGAACTGCAGGTCTCACTTGCCTCAATTAAGGTCAGTGTTCACGACTCCACCATAGGAAAGAGACTGGGCAAAACGGCCTGCATGGCAGATTCCCAAGACGCAAACCACTGTTAAGCAAAAAGAACATTAGGGCTCATCTCAATTTTGCTAAGAAACATCTCAATGATTGCCAAGATTTTTGGGAAAATACCTTGTGGACTGATGAGACAAAAGTTGAACTTTTGGAAGGCAAATGTCCCGTTACATCTGGCGTAAAAGGAACACAGCATTTCAGAAAAAGAACATCATACCAACAGTAAAATATGGTGGTGGTAGTGTGATGGTCTGGGGTTGTTTTGCTGCTTCAGGACCTGGAAGGCTTGCTGTGATAGATGGAACCATGAATTCTACTGTCTACCAAAAAATCCTGAAGGAGAATGTCCGGCCATCTGTTCGTCAACTCAAGCTGAAGCGATCTTGGGTGCTACAACAGGACAATGACCCAAAACACACCAGCAAATCCACCTCTGAATGGCTGAAGAAAAACAAAATGAAGACTTTGGAGTGGCCTAGTCAAAGTCCTGACCTGAATCCAATTGAGATGCTATGGCATGACCTTAAAAAGGCTGTTCATGCTAGAAAACCCTCAAATAAAGCTGAATTACAACAATTCTGCAAAGATGAGTGGGCCAAAATTCCTCCAGAGCTGAAAAGACTCATTGCAAGTTATCGCAAACGCTTGATTGCAGTTATTGCTGCTAAGGGTGGCCCAACCAGTTATTAGGTTCAGGGGGCAATTACTTTTTCACACAGGGCCATGTAGGTTTGGATTTTTTCTCCCTAAATAATAAAAACCATCATTTAAAAACTACATTTTGTGTTTACTTGTGTTATATTTGACTAATGGTTAAATGTGTTTGATGATCAGAAACATTTTGTGTGACAAACATGCAAAAGAATAAGAAATCAGGAAGGGGGCAAATAGTTTTTCACACCACTGTATATATACAGTGTAACCTTTTGTAAGTAGTGCCTGGAGGATTCAGTGTGGGGAAACTGTAGAGACAGCGTGTGTATTAACTTGTGGATTTTTCTGTATTTGGTGGCAGCGTCACAAAGTTGCTTCCGTAACACTTCTACCTACATGGGAAGTTGGAGAATTAGTGATGAGTCAGTCAGTGAGGGCTTTGCCATTTATTAGTATAGACTAGCAAAATACCCGCGCTTCGCAGCGGAGAAGTAGTGTGTTAAAGAAACAATGAAAAGAAAAGGAAACATTTTGAAAATAACGTAACATGATTGTCAATGTAATTGTTTTGTCACTGTTGTGAGTGATGAGTGTTGCTGTCATATATATATATATATATATATATATATATATATATATACACACACACATAAACATATATATATACATATCTATACATATACACATATATACACACACACATATATACATACATATATATATATATATCTACATATATACACATACATATACATACACACATACATACATACACACACACATATATACACACAAATACATATATATATATATATACATACACACACACATATATAAACATATATATATATATATATATATATCTACATATATACACACACAGCTATTTCAGATCAGTGCAATACGCTGCTTGTTAAAACGGATAACTCCGCTCTTACGTGCAAGTCTGTGTGGATATTATGAACTATCGATTTGTTCAAGTTCTATTTAAATTTTAAATAGAAGGAATTTTTATTTAGTCACAGAAATATCTTTGGTAGGAATGGTAAAAACAGACAGGAATATTATTCCTGAATAAATCAACTCAAACCTTAAACAACTTATAATATTTTGCTCTCCATAAAAATATATCCTGTCTAAATTATACAAGTTAGAAATAAAGTAAACGTTAAAAGAACAAACATTCAAATTTCTTTACTCTTATGTAATTTTATATAAAAATAAACTTAGATTTTAAATATCCCAAAAGATTTTGCTCTCCATAAAAATATATCCTGTCAAAATTATACAAATTCAAATATGAACATGCTGCATAACAAAACCTAGAAATATAAATAAAATGTGTTCCTTTCAGCAATAACAAATCAAATCATTCAGTTGTCTTTGCTCATATGTCATTTTAGAGCTGGACGCCTGGCATCTTTTTTTGGCCACAGGTTCGTTTCTGTTTGGTGTGAGGTTCTGTGTTGTGGAGATTCTCAGGATGGATTGCAGGTGCTCATCAGTGAGGCGACTCCTGTGTGCTGTTTTGTTAGTCTTTATCACTGAGAAGAGCTTCTCACACAGATATGTGCTACCAAACATGCACAAGGTTCGAGCCGCATGTAGACGGACTTTTTTTGTTCTTCAAAGTCACCAAAGCGCCGTGCAAACTCAGTGCGCAGTGCTCAGTTTATCAGCAAAGTGCGTATTTGGGAACACCGTAGTGACGACTTGGTTTAACATTACTTGGCAACAGGGAAAGTGGGGCAAGGTGCACTGGTGCATTTGTGTCTCCCATAAAAGCAGCTTCACTTGAAATCACTTTGTGATTGTGCACGGTAAAACGTCCGCTGAAGTGTCAGATTCTTATTTAATTCTTCTGCTTTCTGTATCTTCTGCATTGCATTCAGGTTACCCTGATGTTTTGTCTCGTAGTGCCGCCTTAGATTAAATTCTGTAATTACAGCCACATTAGCTCCACAAATGAGACACACGGGTTCAGTAAACATATACTCAGCCTCCCATCGGTTTTTAAAGGCTCTATTTTCAGAATCAACTTTTCTCTTCAGCATCGTGTGAGCTAGCTTCGCAATAACTTGCAGCATCATAAGGTAGACTTGATTAACGTGGTAAGTGTTCAGCAAGGCAGCTGAAGCGCTGCATTATGGGATCTGTAGTTTATTGTGTTACCAGCGCTTCATATACCCGGGCCATTAAAAACAATAATACAGTATATAAAATGATCTCGGGCGGATATAATTACACGCCGGCCGGATGTGGCCCGCTGCCCTTGAGTTTGACACATATGGACTAAATAGAACTTGAAAAGATATATTTTTCAAATGTGATCGCAATTCAGATAGAGTTGACGCGCACTACAGCCTGCATGCCTCAATAAGTCATCCTCCCTCGCTCTTACTTTTTACCGTTCATCTAATGAATACACTGAGTATGGCTTTACCAAAACAATCATTGATGGCGAATAAAGTATCCATTATTCGAGTATGTAGATCGGATATATATATACATATGTATATACCAGCGTATCGCAGCGAGAAGTAGTGTGTTAAAAAGCTAGAAAAGAAAAGGGAACATTTTAAAATAACGTAACATGACTGTCAATATACAGTATTTGTTTTGTGAGTGTTACTGAGTGTTGCTGTCATCAAGGATTTGATTATCATTATTTCTTTCAATCAGGTTCGTATTTGTAGGATGTGTTGTGTTCAAGTTACATTCCGTGTTTGTCAATCGTTGTAAAGATGACAGGTTTCATTCATCGATTCGTTTCTTACTGCATCAATAAACAGCTCGTCTTCTTCTTTATCTGAGACCTGACACACTGCATGCACGGGTTTTTTACACTGTCTTCCTTTAGCGGGACATTGACTTTTTCCAACGTGTGCTTTGTTTCCGCAGTAGTTGGATTTATGAATATGCTTGTATGTATCAGGCGCTTCATATTTTTGCTGCCTTTTCAATTGTGTAATTCGGTTTTGTTCAGCTCTTTGGAACTGTTGCTTTTATCTGTGCACTGCGTCAGTTCACGTGAGCCACTCGGTGTACATGCATCGAAGTTTCCCAGCTGTGCTGGTGCCATCTCGTGCTATGTCCATGGCTGTATTTAATGTTACCTTAGTCCTGGCACTTAAAACTTTCTCTCGCAGTTTCGCTGAGTTTGTGCCAAACACCACCCTGACCATCTCATCTTCCTCTGCATAAGCACAGTCCTTCACCCGTGAATATTTACCCGTGGCAGTTTGCTATTGGATTGCCGCTGACGGACGGCCTTATATGGGCAGGCACTAAATTACAAGCCAGCGCAGCCTGTCTATGAACTTACTTTAAAGTGTAGGTTTACATCGTGCTTTGTTTCCGAAGTAGCAGAACTCATGAATATGGTTGTATATGTCACTCGCCGCTTCTTATTGTTTCGCTGCCTTCTCAATTATATAATGCATGTTTTCTTCAGCGCTTTTTGGGCCTCTTCCTGGTTTTCTACGTACTGCGTGATTATGTGGAAGGCGTGATGATGTCACACGAAACTCCGCCCCCACGGGTTTCAAGCTCATCTCCATTACAGTAAATGGAGAAAAATAGCTTCCAGTTATGACCATTACGCGTAGAATTTCGAAATGAAACCTGCCCAACTTTTGTAAGGAAGCTGTAAGGAATAACCCTACCAAAGTTCAGCCTTCTACCTACACGGGAAGTTGGAGAATTAGTGATGAGTCAGTCAGTCAGTCAGTCAGTCAGTGAGTGAGTCAGTGAGGGCTTTACCGTTTATTAGTATATATATAATTTTTTTTTTTATTATTATTATTGTCCAGGTTGAGTACGCCGATTTGGATCGACCAGCTCCGGCTAGTCCTGGAGGGTCCTCCCAAGCCAAGATGCAGCAGTTACTCCTTCAGGTGCTGGATAAGTTTTACCCCAAACGGTACAAGTTGGATTCAAGTCCTGAACAGCTCAGGTAATCAGCCTACAGTAACAACTTTTATTTCTACTGCGTGTTTTCATATTATGAGGGACGTTCAAAAAGTTTCCAAACTTTTTTTTTAACTCTATTTATTAAGAATTTCAAAAACAAATGACATCACTTTTCTACACAGTAAACCATCATTTGCAATTCAATTTTCCCAGTGTCATACCAACTTTTTAATGCCTAATTACTACTCCTTCCGCCTTCACCGTTTCCAACAAAAATATAAAAGGGCGGAAACTTTTTGAATGTACCCTCATAGATACAGTATGTACCTCAAGTAGTTTTACAAGACGTTAAGAAAAAAAAAATACAATTACACAGGATAAATAACTAAATAAGCTTTTAGTCAAAAAAAATAATAAAATGAATAAATAAATACAAATTTACATAATACACATAAACAAATGAGAAACTGGAGTCTGGATTAAATTGGTAAACTCAATGACTGAGTAACAGACCACGATAACTGCCGTATTAAATGTTGGGACGCCCGCTTGGTGAAAGCCCGTTGAATGAACCAAAAGGAAAGTAAAAAGTGTGCAGTGACACAAAGAAAATGTTGAGAACTTGGAGTTCCAAATAACGTAATTCCCAATACATTCTAAAGCTTGTAGTCTCAAACACTTCCAATAATGTCCACTAGAGGGAGACATCACCATCAAATCCCAGCTAGTACGTTGACTTCCTTTTTAGCGGACTAATATCTATGTTTTGTCATGTTTTGGTATTTGATCAACATTTGCTTCTAGCTCCTCTTCATTTTTAGGTTTATTCATCTTCTACAGAAGCCTCTCTAACTGCGTTGAAGTCAAGCTATAACAATTATCAGAATCAGAATCACATTCAAAGAGGTTGTGTCCTGGATGTGAGGAGTCAGTGATGATTTTCCCTGCCCGCTTCTTGACTCTGGAATAGTACAGGTCCTGTAAGGTGAGAAGACTGGTGCCAGTGATCTTCTCGGCAGACGTGACTGTTCATTGTAACCTGTTCTAGTCTTGTTTAATTGCTGATCCAAACCACACTGATGGTTCATCCTAGAAGACAATGTTTTTCCAATCTTCTGTTGTCCAATTTTGGTGAGCCATGTGAATTGTACCCTCATGTGCCTGTTCTTAGCTGACAGGAGTGGTACCCGGTGTGGTCTCCTGCTGTTGTAGCCCATCTGCTTCAAGGTTTGACCTGTTGTGCCTTCAGAGATGCTCTTCTGCACACCTCGAGTGGTTATTTGAGTTACTGTTGCCTTTCTATCAACCCAAACCAGTCTCCTCTGACCTGTGGCATCAACAAGGCATTTTTGCCCAGACAACTGCCGCTCACTGGATATTTTCAATTTTTTGGACCTTTCTCTGGTAACCCTAGAGATGGCTGTGTATGAAAATCCCAGAACATCAGCAGTTTCTGAAATACTCAGACCAGCCCATCTAACACCAACATCCATGCCATGTTGAAAATCACTTCAGTCACCTTTCTTCCCCATCCTGATGCTTGGTTTGAACTTCAGAAGGTGGTCTTGACAATATGTGCAGGCCGAAATGCATTGAGTTGCTGCCATGTGATTGGCTAATTAGATATTTGTGTTAACAAGCAGTTGAACAGGTCTACCTAATAAAGTGGCCAGTGAGTGCGCGTACATAACAGTCATGAAAAGAAGTGACCTTAATGTCTATCTGTCTAACAGTTCCTGTTTCTTTCTAGCTGTCTTACTTCAGTCTGAGGGCTATTCTATTGTCACCTACAGCTAATATTAAGAACATTCTGCTAAATTTAACTTATAGGAGGGTGAAACTATCTTTGTTAAAGCTGCATTATATTCAAGTTCAAAGTAAGCAAAAGCTAAAGTAACTGAACCACTAGTATTAATTGAAAGGATTTGGCTCTTGCAATAAGTATAGTGCCTTAAATGAGTTTCTTTCATCATACAACACTCAATACCCCGATTGACAAAGCGAAAGCAAGATTTTAGGCATTTTTGCAAATGTGTTAAAAATAAAAATACATACAGTGCATTCGGAAAGTATTCACAGCGCATCACTTTTTCCACATTTTGTTATGTTACAGCCTTATTCCAAAGTGGATTGAATTCATTTTTTTTCCTCAGAATTCTACACACAACACCCCATAATGACAATGTGAAAAACATTTACTTGAGGTTTTTGCAAATTTATTAAAAATAACAAAACTGAGAAATCCCATGTACATAAGTATTCACAGCCTTTGCTCAATACTTTGTCGATGCACCTTTGGCAGCAATTACAGCCTCAAGTCTTTTTGAATATGATGCCACAAGCTTGGCACACCTATCCTTGGCCAGTTTCGCCCATTCCTCTTTGCAGCACCTCTCAAGCTCCATCAGGTTGGATGGGAAGCATCGGTGCACAGCCAGTTTAAGATCTCTCCAGAGATGTTCAATCGGATTCAAGTCTGGGCTCTTGCTGGGCCACTCAAGGACATTCACAGAGTTGTCCTGAAGCCACTCCTTTGATATCGTGGCTGTGTCCTTAGGGTTGTTGTCCTTCTGAAAGATGAACCGTCGCCCCAGTCAGAGGTCAAGAGCGCTCTGGAGCAGGTTTTCATCCACAATGTCTCTGTACATTGCTGCAGTCATCTTTCCCTTTATCCTGACTAGTCTCCCACTTCCTGCTGCTGAAAAACATCCCCACAGCACGATGCTACCACCACCATGCTTCACTGTAGGGATGGTATTGGCCTGGTGATGAAACAGGATGAGCTTCATGGCAAAGGCTGTGAATACTTATGTACATGTGCTTTCTCAATTTTTTTATTTTTAATAAATTTGCAAAAATCTCAAGTAAACCTTTTTCACGTTGTCATTATGGGATGTTGTGTGTAGAATTCTAAGGAAAAAAATTAATTTAATCCATTTTGGAATAAGGCTGTAACATAACAAAATGTGGAAAGAGTGATGCACTGTGAATACTTTCTGGATGCACTGTACATCCTTCTATATAAAAGCGGTCGGGATTGTCCTTCCGTCCCGTGAGTGCTACGCAGGCGCGTAGTTTCACACATGCCCCGTCCATTTTGCAATGCATGATGGGATTTGTAGTTTCGTTTTTCCAGGTAAAAGATGATTTTCTACTCCAGACTGTGCGATATCTTCTTCTTCTTTCTTACTATATAAAAGCGGTCGGGATTGTCCTTCCGTCCCGTGAGTGGAAAGCGTAGCGGTATTCCGCTTATCACAGACTTACTACTTGCAGCTTGCGGTACGAAGCGACATGATGTGAGCAGAGTTCTGGTACTCCCATCGTTCCTTTGCTTTTGTGCGTGATGCGCTGGAAAAATAGACAAAATTATGTCTCTGGAAATAATTCATGTTGATGGAGTACAACTGCCTCACCGCGTAGTAAATATCAGGGGGGTTCAAAAGGGCGACCTCAATATAGAAAAAAAGTTTAAATTCATCCATCCAACCATTTTCTAACCCGCTGAATCCAAACACAGGGTCACGGGGGTCTGCTGGAGCTAATCCCAGCCAACACAGGGCACAAGGCAGGAACCAATCCTGGGCAGGGTGCCAACCCACCGCAGGACACACACAAACACACCAAGCACACACTAGGGCCAATTTAGAATCGCCAATCCACCTAACCTGCACGTCTTTGGATTGTGGGAAGAAACCGGAGCGCCCGGAGGAAACCCACACAGACACGGGGAGAACATGCAAACTCCACGCAGGGAGGACCCGGGAAGCGAACCCAGGTCTCCTAACTGCAAGGCAGCAGCGCTACCACTGCGCCACCGTGCCGCCAAAAGTTTAAATTTCATCACAAAAATAACAGAAACTACGAGTATTAAAGTAATACCGCTCAAATGCAATATAACCAAATTAATGAGTTTGTATAAAATATCAAATTGATCTACATATTGAATTGCCTTAAGAAGTGGTCAACTTAAAAGTCGGTCGCCTTAAAAGGCGGGTCAGCCTAGTATTAAATAATGAACAAATATAGCAGAAATTATATAAAAACATGAAAAATGGAAATTAATGAATAGTAAAAACAATAATTAAACAAAAAATGTACACGTGCCATGGAATAAGTCTGGCAGAAACACAACAGTGGCGAGGTGGGCTGCTGTCTTGTTGATCAGTTTATACTCAATGATAATTAAAAATTGAAGTCACACTCCTCCGCCCCCGTTGCACATGTAGTGGCTATCAGTTTAATTCAGGGGCCCATGTGTGATTATCACCCACAGTTGGAACTTCAGGATATGAGGGTATAGTATGTCTTGGCAATGCCACTTCTAGTTCTGGCACAAACCAAGATGCGCTTCATTTGCTGGGACTTGTCTTCCAACTCTTGTTTCAAGCTGGCAGCGTGGCAGCTCCCAAGTGAACTCCTCTTCACCCTTATCTTTGTGTTTCTTTGGCAGGCGGCTGGCGGACAGGGTGGCAACTAAGTGGATGGTGCTACGTGGCTGCAGCGCCTCCGAGTGTGTGCGTATTTATCTGACTGTTGCTCGGAAGTGGTCTCTGTTTGGAGCCAAGCTCTTCACTGCTAAGGTAAGCCGAAGCAACGCTGCCACCATTACTATTGGCGAACCGTGGGGATTGTGTGGTATACTGGCAGTAGAAAAGTACCACAGGCTACAAAAAGGACATAGCAGCACTAGAGAAGGTCCAGAGAAGAGTGACTAGGCTGATTCAGGGCTACAAAGGATGAGTTATGAGGAAAGATTGAAAGAGCTGAGTCTTTACAGTTTAATATAAAGAAGATTAAGAGGAGACCTGACTGAAGTGTTTAAAATTATAAAAGGAATTAGTCCAGTGGATCGAGATGGGGACTTTAAAATGAGTTCATCAAGAACACAGGGACACAGTTGGAAACTTGTGAAGGGTAAATTTTACACAAACCTTAGGAAGTTCTTCTTTACACACAGAGCACCACAGACACTTGGAGAAAATGAGCAAGTAGTGTGGTAGACAGGAGGACTTCAGGGACTTTCAAAACTCAAGTTGATGTTATTTTGGAGGAATTAAGTAGATAAGACTGGTGAGCTTTGTTGGGCTGAATGGCCGGTTCTCATCTAAATTGTTCTAATGTTCTAATAAGTAACAAGCTGGTTAAATTTGCAGATGATACCAAGCTAGTCGGATTGGCAGATAATCTGGAATCTGTTATATCATAACAGAAGGACTTGAACAGCAAACAAGCTTGGGCAGATTTGTGGCAGATGAAATTTAATGTCAGTAAATGTAAAGTATGGCACCTGGGAAGGAAAAATGTGAAATAAACCAAGGGGCGCACAAAAAATTGAGAGTACACCTTATGAGAAGGATTTTGGAGTCGTAGTAGACCCATCACTATCAACTGCCAGACTGTTAAGAAGGCTAACAGAATGTCAGGTTATATAGCGCCTTGATGTGTGGAGTACAAGTCACAGGAGGTTCTGCTCAAGTTTTATAACACACTGGTGAGGCCTCATCTGGAGTCCTGTGTGCAGTTTTACAAAAAGGACATAGCAGCACTAGAAATAGTCCAGAGACGAGCGACTAAGCTAATTCTTAGGCTACAGGGGATAAATTAGGAGGTAAGATTAAAAGAGCTGAGCCTTTACAGTAAAAGAAGATTAAGAGGAGACCTGACTAAAGTGTTTAAAATTATGAAGGGAATTAGTTCAGTGGCTCAAGACTGCGACTTTAAAATGAGTTTATCAAGACACACAGCTTAAAAAAATAAATACATTTATTTATTTTGGGACACAGCTGGAAACTTGTTAAGGGGAAATTTCACACAAACATTAGCAAGTTTTTCTTCGCACAGAGAACCACAGACAATTGGAATAAGTGACAGAGTAGAGTGGTAGACAGGAGGACATTAGGGACATTCAAAGCTCGACTTGATGTTTTTTTAGAAGAATTAATTGGATAGGACTGGCGAGCTTTAATAGGCCGAATGGCCTGTTCTTGTCTAGATTGTTGTAAATGTTTAGAAAAATGTTTCTAAAGTACTGAAAAACCCGCATTTTAAAATGGTACTGTTGCCACCATTTTGGGATTTTCGTTAGTGGAAGTAAATGTCAGCCTTCCTTCAATCTCTGGCCTCATCGATTGCTATTGCAATTGTGGAAGAACGTCTGCTTTGTAGACTTTTAAGAAACGAAACTACATACTTTGATGTGATATAAACTTCACAGTGGAAATATTACTTCAACTCGATGTGGACTTCAGGAGCGACCTTCCCCAAGGCTAATTGCATCAACATAGTCAGGACTTCATGGCTTTCGGTAGGGAAGGTGCAATGGCACAGCATACCAGTGAGTCTGGAGTAATTATTTGCTTTCGGCTCATTTTGGCACTGGTACTGATGGCCAAAAGCTGTTATCAGAACCAAAGTCAGAAGTTTAGCACTGATCCAACACTAGCCAGCAGTGTTCTGACTGTGTAGGGCAGCAGATTTTGTTTTTAGTATTAGAATCGGAAATCAGGAAAGCAAGCTAAAGTCACAACCACTAGAGCAAAAATCTAATAACCCAAGTCCGGATTGTAAGGTTAAAAATCATACTTAAAGATTGGAGTGAGAAGATCGAAAGATATGCGTAGACTGCGCCATAAGAAGAGATGTAAATTATAGTCAGTGACAGAAAAACATTGTCACAGTAGAGGTTCTGATCCACCTCTTGAACCCTCAGGTACCACTTGAAACACCAAGTAAAAGTCCAAATTTTATTTTTATTTGAACCATACAGTGCACAGAGCACCTTCCACTCCACAATACTCATAAATCAATAAACACTACAATACTCAATCCTCCTGTCCCAGACACTTTGCTACCCTTCCTCCCAGCTCAGCTCAGTGTCTGGACTTTCCCAGAGTTCTCAGAGTTCCAGCCCCACAGTCCACAAGTCCTTATCCCTTCCGGGTCAGGGAAAATAGTCAGTATCTTCACCCCGGAAGGACGTCATTTCTTCCTGTCCCAGGATTATGACGCATTTCCAGGTTATAGGGCATATATGAGTCCACGAGCCTCCCTATAGCGACTCCTTGTGGTCCCCAAGGTATCCAGCAGGGCTGTGTATAAAAACTACAAAGTCCATGAGGCCCTGCTAGAACTCGGGGCACGTCCATGCTGTCGGGAGAGCTCCTCCTGGGGGTGAGGGCCGGAAACTCTTGCCGGACATCCATCACAACATGTTAGTCAAATCCAAACTTGGGCAGGATGTGAATGACGCTGACCTTTATTCCTCTAACCTGGTGATGTCATGCACAGCACAATTCCAGTTGATCTTACCTGACAACTGCGTAGCAACTGTCAAAAAGTAATCCAAAAATGGCAGTACCCATAAAAAATACAATATGGAGCCACAGGAACATACAGAAAGTTACTAACAAAATATATAGAAACAAAATATCAAAATCAGATTCGTAATCCCTGAAAATGATGAAAAGTTATTTTTTAGAGACCCAGGAACCATTTAGAAAGATTAAAAATGAGAGTCAAATCATAACAAGCAGAAGGTACTGGTGTTATGTTAGGAGACTAGCAAAAGTATCTGATAAGTTACCAGGAGAAAAACAGCGCAATCAGAAACTGAAAGAATAATCAAAACCAGAAAATTATTAGTGGAAAATCAGAAAAAAGAATTTTAAGGCACAAAAAATTTGTGTTTTGAATCCACAACCTCAGAGAGAAAGTGAATCTTTTTGTGATCTTTCAAACCCTTTGAGTCACTGACAAAGATCACGACCTCTGAGGACACGCCCCTAACAACGCGTAATGATTTCCTAGCGACGGGAGCACCAAATGGAGGTGAGCGTAAACAAACAAAAATGGCGGCTAAAATGGTCCAGATAATTCAGTAGAATCAAAATGAAACCACCAATCCAAACTTGGACAGAAAGTGTGTGATTTGGGATTCTGATTCTAGAGTATAACAAAAAATAACACAAAACCTCAAAAAAAGGTGAAGGAACTCACATAAAAACAAATCGAAAATTACAACCACTAGCCCAACACCACACAATATGTAGGATGCAGCAGAGGCCATAGGGCAACTGCCATGCAGTGAGAGCGTTTTGCTATGACATCCCACCCTCCCAAGTGACATAATGCTATGATTTTTGATGATAGAAAACAGAAGCCCAAAAGTGGGTAGATTTTTAACTAATTGATTAAATTCAACTATTAAGTTTATAGATGAAGATAACAAGTAATACAAAAATATGTCTGTACGTCAGGAAGATACTTTAGGCCTGGCACCCTGTCCTGGGTTTGTTCCTGCCTTGCACTCTGTGCTGCCTGCGATAGGCTCCAGCACCCCTTGTGACCCTGTTCAGGAGTAAACATGTTAGAATATGACTGACTGACTTTAGGCCGTAAACACAATAGACCAAAACTACAAAAGTTCAGAATTAAAAAAGACCAAACTGACCATCCACCCATCCATCTCCCAAACCTGCTTTATCCTGCGTAGGGTCTCTGGGAAGTCTTGAACCTCTTCCAGCTCTCTCTCTCATTTGTGTCTGCATTTCACTATCAAACTAACCTTAGTAGTGAACAACAGAGAGAACCTCATCTAGTACTCCCAACAGTTCTCGTGAGGCCTACATGACCTTTAAATAGGGGCTCGGGTGGAGTCATGTTAGCGGCATAACTGCCATATTGGGAGGCCCCGCCCCACCAGGCTCAGCATAAAGACAGACAAGCAAAAATAAACAAGAGAAATTACAAACTGAATAAAAGGAAATTACAGAATTATTAACAGAAAAGAGAATATTTAATCAAAAATAATTAAATAATAAAAGAAATGTATTAGTACCCAAAAGAACAAGATAATTTATAAATGGTAACAAAATAAATATGCAAACATAAAGAAAACTTAAGGTCAGGATGTTCTGCCTGAGCATAGAGAATTTTAAGTAAAGGATTGGGAGATGTACTGTAGATGATCAAAAAAAAAAGTACACACAGTGGGCAGAACCAAAAACTTCATTCAACCTTTCGCCAAGCCAGAAATATAGACAAGAATCAAAAACGTAGGACGAAAAATAAGTCAGAAAATTGAGAGCAGAAGGCATCAAGAAACGCACGTAAAGTCACATGGATGCCTAAATGGTGCATAATATGACCATTTATACAGTCACTCTAAAGACATCACTTTCTTAGGGAACTCTGGGAAGTTATCTCGGTAACAGCCGACGAGAATATCTCAATATTGTGCTGCCCATCAACATTCAAAATGGCGTTGTGCTGCTTCAAGAACTGCTTCAAGAACAAAATAAATGTCTAAATCAGACTCGTTGATTTCAGAAACTCCAGATTAGCCGTCAAGATGGCCAAGAAACTCGCTAGAAAAGCTATCAAAAATAATAAAATACACCAATCACAACATATGGATGGAGCTTTATAACCAATATGTAGGTGCCATCCTAACATGAAAATCTCATGTAGACACCTCAGCAATTCTTTAATTAAGGAATGGTGGACATTCCTCACCCAAGCCTCATTTGTCTCTCTTTCTGTTATTTCAGCCAGTTCCACCATCACCACTGGAAGACAGCACATTGTGGTTGGCGGTCAGTGAAGATGGCATCAGTTTCTTGGAGTACAGCACAATGGTATGTAGAATGTTTTCCTTTTTGTCTAACAATTCTAGACCTGAGTTCCACTCTTTCTCTCTCTTTCTGTGCCTCGTTTTCTTCCTTTGGTCACACAGTTTAATTATTAGCCACCTTTGTTTGTGTGCTTTCACTGCACATAGTAAGGGACGGACACCAATGCACTAAAAACACCACATCAAAATGTAATGAATCTTCCACAAGGTGGAAATCAATCTGATGACCCAAGTTCGTAGTAGGTCAATCATATCAACACAGTTACACACAATCACCTAGAAATGTTTTTGTTTGTTTTTCTGAACTTGACATTTTCCCTATCACAGGGTCACATGTGACCAGATTGTACCTGAGCACCATTTGGTACAAGGACAGGAACTAATTCTGCATAGAACATCAGTACTTTGCATGCACATTCATGCACACACCCACACCTAAAACGTAGTGACCAATGTAAAAATACAGATTAACCTAACCTGGACATCTCTGGGATGTGGGAAGCAACTGGAGTACCCAAGATGGAAGAAACACAGACTTTGTCAGACATCTAAAATGTGATATCTGTCTACGTTAACTACATACCTTGTCCAGTAGAGACTCATCCATTCTCTTCAGTGGCTGTGATTCTCTTGTAACAAGGAGGCGGAGCTTGTCCTGCTACTACAGGGCATAAATGATGGACAGAGTTCCAGTCTGTCACAGGTACACTCATATCAAGACAAAATTAAAGTCACATTTGTTTTTGGTATAAAAGTAGAATACAGTACATAGAGAAACCTACATGGACAACACACAAAGGAGACTGGAACTGACTGGACCAGGCTGGACTGTGTCACTAAGCTCCCTGGAATTGTATTTCTCTGATGTGCATTTTGTCAGGTCTTCTAATTGCCAGGAAATTTATTACCCCTGAAATCATTCCACTGGTCACTGCTTTGTAATCATTTTGACTGAAGAAGCAGTAAATCCACTTACCTACTTCTCTAACAACTTCTCTCATTTGTTTCTGTATTCCAGCGCTTGATCCTCACCTACCCTTACCAGTCAGTGATGACATTCGGTGGGTGCCGTGATGACTTCATGATTGTTGTGAGCCAGGTAAAAGATGGGATATCTGGGAAGAGGACAATCAATAAACTGGTGTTTGCCATGCCAAAGCCTAAGGTAAGTGGATGGATGGATGGATGGATGGATGGATGGATGGATGGATGGATGGATGGATAGATAGATAGATAGATAGATAGATAGATAGATAGATAGATAGATAGATAGATAGATATGACTCTATTTTTCCATTTTATATTCTTTATTATGTAGACAGTAATAATATGTCTAAAATCCATGCACTTAAACAATTCTGTGGTCAAGTATTTTAGCACTTACTCTTTCCTTCTACATCTGGCAATTAGACAGACTATAGAAACAAGCATGAGTTAACATTACACATTTAATTATGTATTATTGATAAAATGACCAAAAATATTAAGGAAGACAAATTCTGTATGAATATTGGCAAACCATACCCTTGTATCCTAAGTAGCAGCACCTCTTGTGTCCGTAGGCAGCTCAGCTTATTTGCAGTCTAGCTTGCTTTGCTAACACATGGCCTTTGAATGGAGTATTGAAATAGACCACATGCCTACCTCAATATGACTGCCAAGATAGGATTGTCTTCATCATGGAGAGAGAGAGAGAAAGAGAGGTATAGGCAAGGTGACCAACTTTATACCATTCTTATCACAAAATACAAACCAGTGGGGCGTCGTAGTACAGAATGGCCTCCAATTCAAAACCAATTATAAACAGCCATAATTTAGACCAATAAAATAAATTTACTTGTTCCTTTCTGGGCCAGTTACCTGCGAAAACACTTGACTAAAACTCAGCTCCCAGTTGTTTTGTTTAGTCAGTTTATGGCCTTCCTATGTTCGATGACTTATTGGCTCTAAGTCTAAACACAGTCACACTTGTCAAGGTGGTCTGATACTCCACACCCCTCCACCATAAATTTTTCATCCTGAGTCTGTCCTAAAGCCTGGGTGGAGGATGGTTAGGAAAACATCAAAGCAATCCTGTTCTCATTAATGAAGTAAAACATGCCTCCTGAAACACTAGCTGACATTACATCTATTATATAGTGCATTTCATAAGAATCTATTTATTATATAGTTATCTATCTATCTATTATATAGTGCATTTCATAAGAATATATTTATTATATAGTGCCCTATCTATCTATCTATCTATCTATCTATTATATAGTGCCTTTCATAAGTATCTATTTAGTACATAGTGCCCTATCTATCTATCTATCTATCTATCTATCTATCTATCTATCTATCTATTTATTATATAGTGCATTTCATAAGAATCTATTTATTATATAGTTATCTATCTATCTATCTATCTATCTATCTATCTATCTATATATTATATAGTGCATTTCATAAGAATATATTTATTATATAGTTATCTATCTATCTATTATATAGTGCATTTCATAAGAATATATTTATTATATAGTTATCTATCTATCTATTATATAGTGCATTTCATAAGTATCTATTTATTATATAGTGCCCTATCTATCTATCTATCTATCTATCTATTATATAGTGCATTTCATAAGAATATATTTATTATATAGTTATCTATCTATCTATTATATAGTGTATTTCATAAGTATCTATTTAGTATATAGTGCCCTATCTATCTATCTATCTATCTATCTATCTATCTATCTATCTATCTATCTATCCCATTCAAACCAGAGAAGATCTGACTACTCAAATGTCCTGAGAGGTTTGGGCTCTAAACGTTCTAAGCACTCCTGCTGTAAACATATTTAAGTTATGTTTAAACAAACAGATGATTATTTACATGTTTTGCGTTGCTACTTGCATTTTATATGTTCTTGTTCATTGTGGAGTTGAGGAGGTCAACATTTAGTATGTTTTTCTCCACACTCTGTACATGTGACAGTATTTGCACTACCATCACTACAGGTGGTCTCCTCACACTCAGGGGTTGGTGTGAAGTTTGCATGCCCTCTTAAAGGGATGAGGGTGCGTATCTGCAAAGTGACAGCCTTGCATCCTAACCGGAGGTTTGTTCCATTGTTGCACCCTGTGCTGGTGGGCTCCTCATGGCCCTGAACAGGGTAAGAGGGCTAGGTGATGGAAGTATGAGTGTAATTGAGTTCATTTCATGGAATTCTGCTGTTGTTTTGATATTTTCTTTGAGGAGCCTAATATAAATTCAAGACTGACTGACCACCGTATGCTTTCTTTCCATTGGCAGATTCTTGAGTTGACTTTGCTTGTGGCAAGCTATATCAATTACTGGACATCCAGTTTCCTATCTGCTGACCCGTCTCTCAGCACAATGCCAGACAAAAAGCTGTGGGATGTGGATAACAAGCATTTCCCCTCCATGACCCGCACCACCAAGGGGCCCACTCTGCTCTGATGGATGGTTGTGACGTCAGCAGACTGAAGAACGGGTGAAGTATGTGTCATTCTTACTCTGCACAGATCAAAGGCCAGCTGAACTTGAATGTGAATGGTACTGGATGCCGTAACATCTGACAGAAACCGCAGTGACAGCATCCTGGCAGCAGGGAGCAGCATTGAGACGAATTTCTACCATGGCAGCCAAAACACGAAATACACGTATGTGTTATGATTCAACAGTCAGTGTGGCTGAAGTGGGCCGACAGATACCACGACATTTCACTGAAGGATTGTCTGATGTGACGAGTGGAAGGTTTCCATGAACATCACAGACAGTTGATGCCATTCCTTCGTGGGATGCTATACAAAAAAATAAATTGAGCTGAAAGGGGAATAATGAACACAAAAAAATGGGGGCACACTTGAACGCTACTTACTTGTCTTTGTACCTTTCTCTGGAATAAGGAGGTCTTCTCATCTTACTGGCTTCCTTTAAGTCAAAACCAGTGTGGCTTAGCCAGATGAGTCCTGTGGAAATGTCAAGAGCTGCTGAAGGCTTTTACTTGTTCTATTTATTTATTTTTAGTTGTTTTTTTTTTTTTTTTGAATGCTAAATACATCCAGTAAAATGTATGCAACACTGGAATCATCCTGATACTCTTGGAATGACAACTGGAAGTTCTTCCTTACCTGCTGGCCTGAAGATTCAAAACGGAGATGTTTGATGTTAAAGATTATATGACTCCAGGAGCAAAAATCCCTTTCAAATTATTCAGCAGGCTGTGAGGACAAATCTAAAGCGGATATATATATATTTTTTTTCTTTATCTTAGAAAGGAACACCTGACCGGAAAGTTCTTGTGAGCTTTCCTTGAACTTAGAAGCACACAGAGACCGAAAGTCGTGGTGATAGGTGGTCATCGCTGACCATGACATTGTAGGAAATCCATGATCTCTAAAGGTAATCATTTGAGATTGAGTTTAGAACAAGAAATTATACTCCTTTACGGAAAACGCCTGCATCTACAGCGAGCACGATGTGACACTGACATGGCGGCGGAGGCCCTTTTTGGTTGAGCTGGAGAATTGCATAGCTGTGTTTAATCTGAACAGACAACTCTGGAAATCCCGGATACTGTGCACTGTAACGGCAGTGGCTGCAAGGACTGCCTGCCATTGTCCAGGAAAACACCCGACGCCCCTCGGGAAAGATCAGAAATGACGCCAGCTGCCTAAGTGACCAGGGCCCACGCCGAGTCTTCATGTTTACACCGAAAGAGCAAACTGAACACCAGCGAGTGAGCGAAAACAATGACTGCCATCCGCAGCCAAATGACAACGGTGGTTAAATAACACGGCATGGAAAATACAGTAGTCTTGTCACGAGTTAAACAATGTGTTTTAGAACAGGGGTCCCAAACTCTGGGCCTGGAGGGCCACAGTGGCTGCAGGTTTTCATTCTCACCCTTTTCATAGTTCAGTGACCAGTTTTTGCTGCTAATGAACTTCGTTTGAATTAATTTTAATTGACTTGTTCTTGAAGACTCAGCCCCCTTCATTGTTTCTTTTTCCTTAATGAGATACAAAATGAGCCAAAACAGGACCAGCAAACTGTGACCATCATAGAATATCTGAAAATAAAGAAAGGTGAAGGTCTCAGGAATGTTGATCTGCTCAGGTCCACAAAACATCTTAACAGAAAAGAGAAAATCAACAATTTCGGAAATGTCTGCTATTGGACAACGAGAGCAGCAACAAGCCATGGAATTAAAGAACGGGTTTAATGAATGACAAGACTCAGCGCCTAATTAAGCAACTGGTTGGAGTGAAATTGGTTGGAGTTTGAGGCCCTGACTTATTTGGTCTTCTGTTGGCTCACACACTTAAGGAAAGAGACAAAGAAGTTCAGAGGAACAATGGAGAAATTTGGGGGAACAAATCTTAAAAAAACAAGTCAATTACAATTTTTACAGGGTGGCGCAGGGAAACGGGAAATTTTCAACTAACGTTCAATGCCCAAATAAGCACATTACAAAATACATTTAATGATAAAATGTATAGGACAGGGGTCTCCAACTCCAGTCCTGGAGAGCCACTGTGGCTGCAAGTTTTTATTCTAACGCTTTTCTTAATTAGTGACCAGTTTCTGCTGCTAATTATCCATTTCCCTTTATTGTAATTGACTTTTCTTGAGACTCTGTCCGCTGAATTGATTCTTTTTTCCGTAAACAACACCTAAACATAAATTTGATGTGAAGTGAGCCAACAGATGACCAAGTAAGTTGGGGCCTCAAACTCCAATGATTCAGTTTCTTAATTTGAAGCCAATTCTCGTTGCTAATTAAACCCATTATTTAATTCCATGGCGCTTATTCTGCCATGGCAGACATTTCCAAAACTGTTGATTTTCTTTTTTTAAGGGCAGCTGTCAAAATGTTTTGGGGACCTGAGCAGATCAGCATTACTGAGGCCTTCACCTTTCTTTATTTTTAGTTATTGTGCGATGGACGCAGGTTGTTGTTTAGGTGTTGGTTCATTTTGTGTCTTAATATTCTTTGGTTGCTAATTAAGAGAAAACAGAAATAATGAAGGGACCTGAGTCTTAAGTTGTGCATCAATTAAAATTAAGGCAAAGAGTTAATTAACAGCAAAATGTGGTCGCTAATTAAGAAAAGGGTTTAGAATGAAAACCTGCAGCTACAGTTCGCTCTCCAGGACTGGAGTTGGAGACCCCTGATATAGGATATGCAGCTAATGATGGTAATCAATATTCACTTTCTGGTTTGAAGAAACATTTCTCCGTACACATTCTGACCTCATGTTTTGGAAATTCTGCATTGCTCGACCTAACCTGTCAAGAGGAATGCCAGCGATTTCCTCTTCAGTTCATCAATGGCTGCAGGACATGTGCGGTACACTTGGCTTTTAAGAAAAATCACAAACCGTGGGATCTGGGGATCTCAGGGCACCATGGAATGTCACCGTTGCGTCAAATGACGAGCCTTCCAATCAATCGCCAAACACCTGCCATCGATTGTGGGGCACTATGTGAAGTCGCTGCACCTGGGGACGTCATTTTTTAAGGCTGAACCCGTTTCTTCGAGATTACGCCCCCATGTTATAAACGCATGAGCAGACAAGACACAATCAGGACATCCTAATGGTAACTCCTTATTTGCTCAGCAGTCACACTATCACCATTCTTATAAAAGGCTTTCACTGCGCACAACCCCACTGCTCCATCATTGTTGGTCTCAAACAACTGCCGACTCCCCAGGGACGGTCGCCAACACCCCATTCCGAAATGTCCTGTTTCCCTGTGACACCCAGCAAAACAGGTCACGAATTAAGAAAAGGGTCAGAATGAAAACCTGCAGCCAATGCGGCCCTCCAGGACTGGAGTTGGGGACCCCTGTTTCATCAGAAGAAGAAGAGGGAACACAAGCCGTGTTAATAATCACAGTTAAAGTACCGTACTGCGTACAAACTGAAAATAATGACCACAACACGTCAACATCCTATGTTGTCCATCTTAAATTAACAATGAAAGAGAAACACAAAATATTAAAATAATTACAATGAATGGACATTTTACACTACAATAATGGTTTTCCAAAACCACGCTTATTGTACGTAATCACTAAACAGAAGTTGTTTTCGTACAAGGGGAGGCACAAGAAGGTGGCTTGAATGTGCGTTTTTTTACTGATGATGAACATGAATATCGTTAATTACGATTAAACAGACTTTATCTTGGCTAGATAAGAATGTAGAAGAGTGTAATAATTAATGAACGCACATTTCATACATTAATGACAATAATTCAGAACATGAAATTATGATTAAACTGACTTAATTTCGGCTAAATGAAAATGCAGAATAGTTTAATAATTATAATGAATTTACATTTCACACTTTAATAACTATAATCAAAAACCTGAATATCAGTAACAATGATTTCACTGATTTTATTTTGTCTGAATTAAAATACAGAATCGTTTAATAATGAATAAACATATGTTTTATACTTTAACAATAATAATGATAATCCACATTGTGAATTATAATTATACTGATTTTATTTGGGCTAAAATAGAAATGCACATCAGCTTAATAATTATAATGATCATTCATTTCACACTTTAATAATAATAAGCTGAAAAGATGAAGGTCATAAATGTTTCTGAAACTTGATTTTATTTTTGGCTAAATAAAAATGCAGACTAGTTTAATAATTATTATGAACTTAACATTTTGTACTTAATAATAATTCAAAACATGAACATCATTCATTATGATTAAAGTGACTTTATTTTAACTAAATAATAATGCAGAATACTTTAATAATTATAATGAACATACATTTCACACTTTAAAAGGAATAATGCAAAACACGAATATCAGCAATTTTGATTAAACTGATTTTATTTTGTCCAAATAAAAATACAGTATGGCTTAATAAATAATAATAATAATAATAATAATAATCAAAAACATGAACATCATTCATTATGATTAAACTTATTTTATTTTTTTTTTAAATAATTTTATTGTAATCATTCCATACAAAGCGATCAATTTTTACAAAAAATAGGATTGAGATTGAAAATTGAAATTTTGGCTAAATAGTAATGCAGAATAATTTAATAATTGATGAACGTACACTTCACACTTTTAATAGCAATAATCTAAAATACGAATATCATTAATTTTGATTAAACTGATTTTTTTTTGGCTAAATAAAAATGCAGAATACTTTAATAATTATAATGAACATACATTTTGTATGTAAAATTAATAATAAGACCAAACATGAATACCATTATCTATGATTAAACTGAATTTATTTTGGCTAAATAAATATGCTGAATAGTTTCATAACTAGTAAACATACTTTAATAATAATAATAATAATAATGAAAAACATGATCATTATGAATTATTGTTATACTGATTTTATTTTGGCTAACATAGAAATGCACATCCGCTTAATAATTATAATAACCATACATTTCACCCTTTAATAATAATAATAATAAGCTGAAAAGATGAAAGTCCTAAATGATTCTTAAACTGCTTTTGCTTTGGTACAATGGGGAACACAAACTGGCCCCCTCTTTAGATATATATTAACAATATTCCAAAATATTAATCCATTTTTATTAAACCAGTTTTACTGTGTCAAAGTTGTGATAGTTCAATAGTCATGCTGAGTGGCCATGCTGTACTGTTAATTATATATTAATCTGAATACACTAATATTTTAAAGTATTAATAAACTGATTTGATTTCGGTACATTGAGGAGCACAAGGCTATTTACTATTTATAATGAACAAACCTTTACATTATAATTTAAAATTTGATTTTGTTTTTTCTAACACTTAAGAGCTCGTAAATCTCATACATCCTTACTAAAATGACTTTGGCCTAGCCGGAATTGTGACAGTTGACAAATGTTAAACGTGCATTTTATAACGTATATAAGATGTTTTTTTAGGTTAGCAAGATGAGTATGCGTTTAAAATCACAAAAGTGTTTAATCGTTTTAATTCATTTACATCTAAATTACAAAAGGGTTTAATTGTTTTAATTAATATGCATTTGATAACTTAATATCCAGGTCTCTTTTGTTGTAAATTATTAAGATGAATTTATTTTTGGAGTTAAGTAAACACAAAGTAATTTAATAATTAAGTTTAACCTACATTTTAAGACATAACGATATTAATAACATCCAAAAAGCAAACATTATAAGTTGTGATTAAACAAATTTTTATTTTTCGATATTGGGGATCAGAAGGTAGTTTAATAATTAGAACAAAACAACATGCTATACATCAATAGTAAGACTTTATTAAATGCAATTGCCTCCGAGTTTTTTGATTGTTTTTTGGACAACAGGGGCAGATGCTGATGTAACGATTACCCAACATTGTATATTACAACAAAAATATGAAATCCAAAAAGCATCCTGTACCGTCTCTCAGTTTTTTCATTCCAGGAAAAACAAACGTCACGAATTCTGTATTAAAGAATGAAATATATTAAGGTGAATTTCGTCGTGGCCTCTTCCCTCTGTAGACGTCTTGAACGCTATTCAGAAGTGTCTTCTCTCATGTTTAGGCCAGGAAAAGGGTCGCTGGTTTGACCCGCTGTGGAGACCCTGTTTACAAAGTGAAAGGAGCAGGTTTGCGTTCTTGAAATGTGTGACACAGACTATGAAAATGCAAGATTCAAGTTGGTGCTTTCAAGATGGCGCTCCTCATCTACCACATATTCGACGGTGATCATGAAAATACAGCCCGCCGCTTGCAAACAGCTTGCCAGTTCCATTTCTTCTTGTAGAAATGTTCAATGTTTGTAGTGTGGCTCTCAAGAACTTGGAGATGCTGTACATTGGATGAGTGATGGGCTGTAGGTTTACTTACTGTCTTCATCATCAAAGAACTTGTAAAGTGCTTTAAAAAAAAGAAAACCGTGCAGCGACATCTTGGAATCGTTCGGCTCCCCCTCGCTATACATGGCTTCACTAAATCTTGGTGGAAGTTCTACCTTGGTGTCACATGTCTCTGAGGACGTCTGAACAGCATTTGGAAGGAATACTTGAATCTTGTTTGGGTCAAACCACTCTTGTTTTTTCAACGAACGTTATTAAATTGTATTTATTTATGAGGTTGTTTTACGGCACTGGTTGATGGTGTGCAGCCAGACAGCTTTCAGTTGAATTGTTTTTGTTTGTACTTGCTGAGGTACTGAACTAATGTAATAATTTAGAATATATTAATAAAGAAACATGAATTGATACTAATGGAGATGAGACTCTTTATCATAATTTGTAAAATAATGGATTGTACAGGTGTGGGCTTTGAGATGTGGCGGATGCACTTCATGACGCAAAGTCACACAAATGGACCATACTGTGTATCTTTTACTAATGCCGGACACTTTAATGAACTTCAACCAATGAGGTAAGAGAATCGGGGGTGAGTATTACTAATTAGTGATGAAACGATATGCACAAAACTCGAGTTCTGCTTGGCCGACTAATTCGCAAAACAAGCGGTGTTTCACTTCCGACGAAATTCCTGTCGTCGGTAGAAGAAGAAAGCCGTTTAGTTTCTGCATGTGTGGAAGTGTCTTCACGCCCTAATTCTGCAGGGGTTTGTGATTCTGTTTGCACTTCTGCATTCATTAGAGTTTTTTTCTGTGTGTACGTTTGTTTTATATTTTGACTTTTGTTTAATAAAATCATAATTTTTGCCATCTTGATTTTCATTGCACTGTTGTGCACACGAAAATCCTTCTTACGTGAAAAAAAATGGATTTAGACGTGTTGATTCTTCTTCCTTGCTGTTTTCCTGTTTTTTGTCAGGGTCAGCTTTAGGACACACCAGTTGCCACATGTTCTGGTCAAGGGCGTACCCATGGGTGACGTTGACTTGTTGCTTATTTCCTTTGATTCAGTTGAGCTAGCGTTTTTTGTGGTTTCTTGCCCCGTGGGCTCAAAGCCATTTTGGCCACTAGGTTGTCGTCACTTTGGATGACGTGACCTTACCATCGGAGCCGTGCACTATGCAGCTTTTCATCAGTCGGCACCACGCACATAAACCTCCCGACAATTTTGTTCATAATGTGGTCAAATCTGGTGGGGTCGAGTACCCATCGCAGCATTCGCATCTCCAAGATGTTGGTGGAGGCCGGCCAGCATTCAGCCTCATACATGGCCACTGGCCAGATGACTGCTTTATAGATCATCCCCTAGAGATGGTTTGGAATCTTACGGTCACGAATGGCGCCACTTCAGTCAGGCTGCGTTGACTCAAGCTTGAGTGTCTTGGAAGATGCCACCATCTGTACAGATAAACGATCTCAGATATTTAAATTCCTATCTCCTTCTTGCAGTGCTGGCTAGTAACAAGGCCCTAGGGTCTTGACTAATGGTGGGGGTCTGACGTCAGGGTGTGCGACACACTGGACAGAAGTATTTCATCGCATCTTATGGAATTTAACATTTAGAAGTGCTGAATTCATTATGGAAATTGGAATTCCTTTACCGTAAACTGTTTAAAAAAAAAAAATCCCTAAGAGGAGTTCAGCTAGTTTTTGAATAAATGTTCAGTCTCTCGTGATCGGATTAAAGTCATTTCCAGTTACAAACTCGGGGCCTTCTCATAGGCGCGCTATTTCGTCTATCACTGTTAGCATTCATTGAATTCTAGCCTTTAGTCCTTGGGTGTCCATTTTGTGTCTTTTAGCCTGGAAGATGTCAGTTCAGCTCTGAATAACTCCTTTGTTATCTGATGAAGTACAGGCTGGTCCTGGTATGAAGACTTCAGCTACTTAGTTTGGAATGCAAGAGGAGGTTTGGAGTGGCTGGATATCTGCATTCCTGTAAAGGCAGTGAGTGAGGTGGACATTGGTGTCATTTAATTGTTCATTTTACTTTCTCGTATACGAAGTTTACATCTTGCCTGAAGAAGAGGCCTGAGTTGCCTCTACGTTTTAGACCGCCCTGAATCCGAAAATACCATTTTTGGAATTAGGTCTCTGTGTGTGTGTAAACACGATAACTTGAGTACGTTGTCACTTAGGTCAGCCCCATTTTGCATACAAATATTAGGTACAAAATGTAGATTTCTATCAACTTTTGGCCTATTTCCGCTAACCGGAAGTGGTGCTTTACCAATTTATTCAACTTTACTTTTATAATATAATATAGATATATATAAATATAAATATAATTGTTCAATATATTATTAATTTGATTTGTTGTTGATGGGTCTTTAATGTACATAATATAAATACTGTATATAATAATTGTCTTACAGTTTACTCCTGAAATATCCATCCCCATATCTGAGTATACGAGAAAGTCGAGGGGAGAGCACTCACGATTTTTTTCTTTTCCGAAAGTCCTTTATTTCCTCGAGCAGCCTAGGAAAGGGAGAAAGTAAAAAGACTGGAGTTATTGTTTTTTTATTTTTACGATTGGGATTTTCTTTATCATTTGTATTCATGTACCTGGGAACTGTGATTTCACGGACGTGCTTGTTTGACTTTTCGCCAACTTTGACTTTTAATATTTTTTGATACGCCATTTTTTTAATAAAGGACTTCCAACTTTTAACTCCTTGTCTGTGTGTCTCCCTCTCTCATTCACCCCAGTTTATCCTTGGTATGAACTACTAGATGCCCCCCCTGGGTTAGACCACTGTGAATGAGGTTTGCGGTGGGTACAGGATATCATAGTGATGCTACATCAGGAGGTGGTGCCGGTCAAGTAGTTGGTGACGGTTTTCATGTTAGGATCTTAGTGGCTAAGAAACAGTAACTTGCCTTGTGTCGTTCTCTTTGGTTTAAAGCTCTTTCCTTGCGATGATCACTTTTGGGCCCCTGTCCTTTAGATACGTTAGAACATTAAGTCCTGTAGCACTTCTTTCATAACAGTCTAACGCATTCATATTTACTTGATTTATCTTGATCTTTTTTGAAAGTTGCATTGTAATAAAGCGTTTGCTAAATGACTTAATGTGAATGTAAAAATGATTAGTTTTTGTTTGAGAATTCCACACAATAGTCACTAGGGGGCGACAAAGAAGGCTTTTTTTTTTTGCCTTTACCTCATAATATTTCTAAAGCCCAGCCAAACATAAAAATGGCACCATACAAAAGACTAGACAGAGAAACTGGGAAATTGTTTTTTGTATTCATTAACTCTTTTGAGGGCTGAATATTTTTTTCCAAAGCACACATTTGAAAAGCACACATAGCAGTGGTTTCACACATAAGACAACATAAAATGTCTGTTGCTATGTGCTGTGGCTGCTGTTGGCGTATGTTCGGTATCTCTGGCAGCAGTGGCTGCGTGGGGGCACCTCGATGGTCAGCAGGAATTCACGGTGGGCCAGTTGCCTGGCTGTCTTCGCACAGCAGGTGGGTGGCGATGGGGGTTGCAGTACGACGCAATCCGTTTTGTACCTCTTATCATAAGCGGTGGTCCTACCAGTCAAATGCTTCTGTCGGAGCATCAGCTACACGAAAGTGTTCAGCGCCACGATCAGCTGGGATGGTACCAATCAGAGTGAGTGGTACCTCACTTTTGTTTTTGATATCCATCTCCAGATCACTTGCATCAAACTCGGAGTCCCGACAAGTCAGAGTCCTATTCAACGAAATTACGTAAAAGGTCCATGGAGTATTTTGCTTTGTACGTTCGCTTTGGTCTCTCGCCAGATGTTGGTGCCATTTTAGAGGTTGTTTGCTCTTTGCTACTCGCACACGCATAGGGAATCGAGGTTAAATCAACAAAGCAATGTAACTTTCCTTCTAGCAAAGAGAGTCAAACAAAAATGTAAGGGTGAGTTTTGTTGCAGTTTACAGCTGATTACCGTCCTCTACTCATGAATTTTGACAAAAGTCGACATCAGCCCTGAAAGAGTTAATCCTGACTCCATATTCACCATTTATATCAAATTGTATGGCATCAAACTTTATGCACTTTCTGCAGTACCCCGGAATGACAAATTTTAACATCCATCCATCCATTATCCAACCCACTATATCCTAACTACAGGGTCACGGGAGTCTGCTGGAGCCAAACCCAGCCAACACAAGGCGCAAGGCAGGAAACAAACCCTGGGCAGAATGCCAGCCCACCGCAGACAAATTTTAATATTTTTTATAAATCTATTAAAAATAAAAAATAAATATCCCATTCAAACATCCTTTACTGTGTACTTCGTTAAAGCCCCTTTGGTCACCATTCCAGCCTGGAGTCTTCTGAGTCTGATGCAACAAGCTTCCCATACCAGGATTTGGCGATTTTCTGCCATTCTTCTCAGCAGATCCTCTCAAACCCTGTCAGGTTGGATGGAGGCCACCATTGAACATCTATTGTCGGGTCTTCCCAGAGATGTTGATCTAGGTTCAAGTCAAGGCTCTAACTGGACCACTTGAGGACATTCATAGAGTTGTCCCTAAGTCCATCCTGTGTTGTCTTTGCCTTTTCCTGTTAGAAGGTGAACCTTCAGCCCAGTTGAAGATCCAGAGTGCTCTGGAGCAGGCTTTCATTAAGGATATCTTTGTATGTTGCTCCATTCAGCTCTCCTTCAACCCTGTCCAGTCTCCTGCTGCAGAAGAATAACCTCTCAGCTTGATATTGCCCACAGCATTGGACTGGCATTGCTCAAGTGATGAGCTGTGCCTGGTTTCCTCCAGATGTGATGCTTAGAATTAGGGCCAGACAGTTCAATCTTGGTCTCATCAGACCAGAGAATCTCATTTTTCATAGTCTGAGAGCCTATAAAGTGCCTTGTTGCAAACTCCAAGTGGGCTTTCATTTCTGTTCTCGTAGTTCTTGTCAACTAAGCCCAGATCAGTAAAGTATTGCAGTGGTGGTTGTCCTTCAAGAATTTCTCCCATTTCCACACAGCTCAGCCAGAGTGACCATCTGATTCCTGGTCACTTCTCTTACCAAGTCTCTTCTCCCTCAATTGCTCAGTTTGTCCAGGCAGCCAGCTCCCTGAAGAGTCTTGGTTGTTCCATACCACTCCCATTTAAGAATTATGGAGGCCACTGTGCTCTTGGGAGCCCTCTATGCTGCAGAAATGGTTTTGGAACTTTCCTTAGTCCTGTCACCAACCTCTTCACGTAATTACTTTGACCTCATGGCTTGGTGTTTTGCTCAACTTGTGGGACCTTCAATAGAAAGGTGTCTACCTTTTCTAATCATGTCCACTCCATTGAATTAACCACAGGATGACTTCAATCGGAGTGCTGAAACAGCTGAACAAGGAGCAAGAGAATTGGATGCACCCAACTCAGATTTTGAGCGTCACAGCAAAGGGTCTGAATACTTCTGTCAGTGTGATTGTTGTTGAAAACACTTAGTAGATAAAGAAACATCTTGAGCCATCATTTTAAATGAACTCCAAACATGGCCGTTGTAAGGGATGGCTGGCAGCCCAACCCAGCCGAGATTCCCAAAAAACGGAAGGATGGGGGAAGGCGACTGTTTTAGGGCACTCCCACCCCCAAAACACTAGATGACAGCCCCCATGGTTTACAGTGGTATCCTGGACACCCACAGGGCACCATGGGACTTGGAGTTCTCTATCTCAGCCCTGTTGCGTGCTGTGGGAAAACCCATGGGACATAAGGTCTTCACCTGATCCAGAAGTACTGGCAGATCATGCAGGCGGAAGAGAAGAAGCACTTCCGGGTTGGACAATATAAAAGGACCAGACTGACCTCACAAGGATGAGCCAGAGTCGGGTGGAAGGTGGACGAAGCTTGTGGGAGGAATGGAGGAGAAAAGACAGAGAAAGAAGAAGAACTGTGTGTGCTGCATTGCTTACTTGTGGCTGTAGTGGTGGGAAACGCTTTGGGAAGAGTTTCCTTAATAATAAAATGCTCTCTTGTGCTTTTAACTTGTGCCTGGTGTCTGCCACGTTGGGTTTGAGGAGCAACAGTGCCCTCTAGTGTCCACACACCGTCCTTTATTTACACCACCTGGTGGAGCCTCACATGCTTTGTTCAAAGTAACATGGCAGAGTGAAGAAATCTAGCAGAGTAGCTTCCTTTAATCAGCTTAGGTTCATTGACAGATACTGACTACAAAGCATTTCAGTTATACCAACCATCAGATAGATAGATAGATAGATAGATAGATAGATAGATAGATAGATAGATAGATAGATAGATAGATAGATAGATAGATAGATATGAAAGGCACTATATGATAGATAGATAGATAGATAGATAGATAGATAGATAGATAGATAGATAGATAGATAGATAGTGTCACACACGTGTGCATGGGAAGCAGCTGAAGGGCTTAGGAAATACTGTTTATACATCTGCCCGGGGGGGTGCACTGACGCTCTTTCTGAGTTCTCTGCAGGTCTTACCGGGAAATCCCACCAGGAGCCGCCATTTCCAGGAAGGACACATCACTTCGGTTCCGGCCCCAAGAATGAGGTCACTTCGGTTCCGGCCCCAAGGATGATGTCACTTCCAGTTCCGGCCCAGAGGGCGACATCATTTCCGCCCTCTGTGCTATAAAGCTCACTGCCTTTGCTTAGGCAGGCAGTTCTGTTTTGGACTCTGTTGTGTAAACAACTGTTAACAATGCCTCAAAGACTTTTGCAGCCGGGAAACCGTAATAAACGGGTGGCTGCCCCAAACCTTTCCACGTCTCTGGTCTCCACTTATTACAGTGGCGTAGTCGGCAGGATGGTGTCCCGATGAACCGGGACACGAACTATCACGGAACCAGGTGGGTGAGTACCGGGGCCGAGTTTGGGCGGGAGTGCGCCAGAGGGTCAGGAAGGGCGGGTGCAGGCTCTGCTCCATGAGCATAACCGGTGGGGACCACCCATCTCGTGGAGAACGTAGAGGGGACCCACAGGCGTGGGCTGGCTTCTGGGGAACACACACGAGTGGCTCAGTATGCTCTCCTTGGCAGGAAAGCCGAGCTGCCCATCGGGACCAAGGTCCCAGTTAACGATGGGTTGTCCCCAGGCCGGCAGGTGAAGGAAATCATAAACTGGGAGTTTAACCCAAGCAAAGGGCTGTCAGAGCAGGCTATGGCTCTCTGGCAACAGGTGGGTGAGTGGCTACGGCCATTGAGTTAACCCCTTACAAATAGTGCAGCAAGTGGCCTGTTTTCTGCTGCTAAAAGACTACCCCAGGAATTTGCCCAGCCGGCCTGGGGCGAATTCCATTCTATGGACGAGCTGCTGCAGCTCTTGCAAACCCAGAGGCCGGCTGTGAAACCTGGGAGGGCAGAACAGCCGCTCTGTGGACTACCCGGGAGCTATGTCCCACTAAAGCAGTCCCTTCCACGCATTCCAGAGCTTGTTCCGAAGTCACCGGGCCGTCTGGTTTGCGACCTGTCGGGGAACAAGGCGGACCGTAGGGGACAATGGCGGGGTTGTTTGTGTGCCCTTAGCAATCCCTGGCGGATAAACATACGGGGAGCTTCTTATTAATGGACATAAGATAACAGCGCTGTTCGATTCCGGCAGTAGCGTGTCTGTCGTTGCTCGCCGTTTTATTCTACCGCAACAGTGGATTAAAAAGAAGACCAGTCTAAAATGTATACGGAGATATCCGCACATACCATACCGCCCAGTGTTACGTATGTCTCGGAGGAACCCTTCGACAGCTTACCGTGGCGGTGCATCCGGATCCTCCGTTTCCGTAATCCTCGGGAGACTGGTCTGATAGTAACGGCGTAGTTTAGAAAGCATTCCCCGAAAAACTTATGGCCTCGTTATAGATGACAACGATTCATCTCAAGTTGCTTCCACACCGTGTAATCAGCCGACAGGGAGTGGGGCGGTAGGCCAAGAGAGTGACGAAGACACTCCCGGACCGTCGCGGGCTACTACGTCATCCACTAGCGCCCCGGCAGCGAGGAGGAATCTCCGCCCCTTGAGGTCAGACCGGACCCTCTCTGAGTTGCACTTTCAGTTTAGAGCAACACCGGCTTCTTTCAAGAGAGAACAGTGGAATGACGACTCTCTGAAACACATAAAGAATGCAGTGGTTCTCGTTAACGGCCAACGCGCATTTGCCCATGCCACAGGGACCTCACTTTGTCATTGATAATGATTTGTTGTATCGGGTCGCTGAACATGAGGGAAGGTCCGGAAGTTGTTGCTAATCCCGCGGACCTACCGGCAGGTTTGCGAGTTAGCACACTCCCACCTTCTTGGAGGCCATCTCGGCTCCGATAAAACATTAGAGCGAATTAAGCTCCGTTTTTCTGGCGGGATTAATGAGGAGGTTAGCGCTTTTGCTTTTCCTGTCCGGAATGTCAACTGCGGCAAATTCCTAGGAGGACCGTGCTCCTCTGGTTCCCCTTCCCCTTATTGGCGTTCCTTTGATAGGATTGGGGTTGACATAGTAGGACCCTAGAACCCTCAGCCGAGGATATAAATATATACTCGTCCTCGTGGATTATGCTACCCGATTCCCTGAAGCCGTTCCGTTGCGCCGGCTACCACAAAAATATTGCACGGGAACTAGTAGGAGTCTTTTCGCGAGTAGGCATTCCTAGAGAAGTCCTGACGGACCAAGGAACGCCTTTTACCTCGGAAACGTTCAAGGAGACTGCCAAGTTACTGAAAATAAAGCATTTAAAGACCTCGGTGTATCATCCTCAAACCGATGGCCTAGTGGAGAGATTTAATCAAACTCTCAAGCAAATGCTACGTAAGGTAGTCAGCAAGGATGGGAGGATTGGGACCAACTCCTCCCCTTGTCCTCTTTGCATATCGGGAAGTTCCTCAAGCCTCTACGGGTTCTCTCCATTTGAATTACTGTACGGAAGACAACCCGGGGTTTATTGGATATTTTAAAGAGGGCTGGGAAGGGAGGCACAGCCCTCCACTAATATTTTGGAATATATGCCCAATTGCGCGATAGATTTGATGCAATAAGACCGATTCTAAAAAGTCATATAGAGGAGGCGCAATCAGCACAGGCCCGCCTTTATGACCGTGGCACGACTCTCCGGAGTTCCAACGGGGATCGTCATGGTATTGGTCCAACTTCTCACTCTAAACTGCTCGCCCATTGGCTAGGCCCCTACGAAATTAAGGAAAGGAAGGGATTGGTTGACTATTTGGTGAAACAGCCCAATCGCCGACCAGCTGAGCGAATATATCATGTAAACCTGCTGAAACCGTGGAAGGAGAGGGTCCCGATCCCTCCTCGGACAGCCCTGCTCTCTCTTGCTGAAGTAAGTTCCCTTAATTTCGGCGAGCAGCTATCCCCCAGGCAGAAACAAGAGCTCGAAGCAGCTATCCGCTCTGTCCCAGAGGTGGTAAGTGAAAACCGGTCGGACCTCTCTGATTGCATGACATATTGACTGACCGGGGTGATCGTCCGTGGCGACCCTACAGACTCCGGAGGCAAAGAAAGTAGAGGTGGAACTTGAAATCAAGCGAATGCTGGCACTAGGAGTAATCGAGGAAAGTAGTAGTCCCTGGTCCAGTCCCATCGTCTTGATTGCTAAGCCTGGCGGCAGTTGGAGGTTTTGCAATGACTTCCGTCGGCTTAACCAAGTTTCCAGATTGATGCTTATCCCATGCCTCGCGTGGATGACCTCCTCGAGACTGGGACCAGCCAAATTCTTGACTACACTTGACATGACAAAGGGGTACTGGCAGGTTCCTTTAACGGAGTCCGAAGGAAAAACGCGTTTAGCACTCCTAGCGGACACTGGCAGTATCGTGTCCTTCCATTCGGGTTACACGGGGCGCCTGCGACTTTTCAGCGTCTGGTGGACAAAGTGCTCCGGCCCCATAACTCGTTCTGTGCTGCCTATCTGGATGGCGTGTCATCTATTCCAGCACCTGGAAGGAACACATACAGCAGGTCACAGCAGTATTACGGACATGGGAGAGGCGGGCTCGAATCAACCCCAAGAAATGTTTCTTTGGATTGAGGAAGCCAAATATTTGGGCTACCTAGTGGGCGGGGTACTGTGAGGCCACAGTGTTCCAAGTTGCAAGCCATAATGGCCTGGCCCGTCCAAAAACCAAGCGGCAAGTCCAATCCTTTCTCGGTTTGGCGGGTACTACCGCCGGTTTGTGCCTCGCTTCTCGAGAGAGCGGCGCCTTGACCGATTTGACAAAGAAAAGAGCTCCTAATACGGTGGTATGGTCTGATAAAGCGGGGGCTGCATTCAGTGACTTAAAAAGGGCTCTGACTTCAGCACCTATCTTGATCTCCCCTAACTTCTCTCTCCCTTTATCCTCCAGGCGGACGCCGGACACAGGCTTGGGTGCGTGTTGAGCCAAAGCGTCGGCGGTGTTGAACACCCGTTATGTACCTGAGCGGAAACTGTTGGACGGGAGACCAGGTACGCGGCGGTGGAGAAAGAGGCTCTGGCGATCAAATGGGCGGTGACTCAGCTGCGGTACTACCTCTTGGGTCGCGTGTTCACTCTGGTGACGGATCATGCACCTCTGAAGTGGATGGGCCCTTCACAGGAGTCAATCCACGGGTCACGAGGTGGTTTCTTGACCTGCAGCAGTACAAATATACGCTCGTTCATCGACAGGGGTCTCTTCATGCCAACGCCGATGCCCTCTCCCGGGCCCACGACCTCGGTGCAGGTCGCCCGACCCGGCGGGTCTGGGCTGAGGGGAGTCTTGTCACACACGTGTGCATGGGAAGCAGCTGAAGGGCTTAGGAAATACTGTTTATACATCTGCCCAGGGGCGGGGTGCACTGACGCTCTTTCTGAGTTCTCTGCAGGTCTTACCGGAAATCCCACCAGGAGCCGCCATTTCCAGGAAGGACACATCACTTCGGTTCCGGCCCCAAGAATGAGGTCACTTCGGTTCCGGCCCCAAGGATGATGTCACTTCCAGTTCCGGCCCAGAGGACGACATCATTTCCGCCCTCTGTGCTATAAAGCTCACTGCCTTTGCTTAGGCAGGCAGTTCTGTTTTGGACTCTGTTGTGTAAACAACTGTTTAAAATGCCTCAAAGACTTTTGCAGCCGGGAAACCGTAATAAACGGGTGGCTGCCCCAAACCTTTCCACGTCTCTGGTCTCCACTTATTACAATAGATAGATAGATAGATAGATAGATAGATAGATAGATAGATAGGAAGGGCAATATATGATAGATAGATAGATATGAAAGGCACAATATAATATAGATAGATAGATAGATAGATAGATAGATAGATATGAAAGGCACAATATAATATAGATAGATAGATATGAAAGGCACTATATGATAGATAGATAGATAGATAGATAGATAGATAGATAGATAGATAGATAGATAGATAGATAGGAAGGGCAATATATGATAGATAGATAGATAGGAAGGGCAATATATGATAGATAGATAGATAGATAGATAGATAGATAGATAGATAGATAGATAGATAGATAGATAGATAGATAGATAGATAGATAGATAGGAAGGGCAATATATGATAGATAGATAGATAGATAGATAGATAGATAGATATGAAAGGCACAATATAATATAGATAGATAGATAGATAGATAGATAGATAGACAGATAGATAGATAGATAGATAGATAGAAATATATAAACACACACACACACTGTGGTCACCAGAATAACAAGTCAGACAATGTATGCATGGTGTCATATTCAGGTCCGTTCGGCGACTAAGTTAATTGATACCAAAGTTGGAGCATTTCACACTTTTTATTTACTTCATCCAAGTCAGTTAGTAAATTATTTATTTTTAAACAGTTTTGCAACAATGAGTCATATTCAAAAGTAGGTACGACAACAGAATACACTAGCATGTGTTAGTAGACTACATTGAATATATTGTTTTATGAGCTTTTTTATCAGAACTTTACAATGAAGTTATAAACGGGGCACAAAGAAGCTCTCGGTGGCTCATAAGTTTTCATACTCAGCAGATTGTAATTCAAGTGATGTGAAAATGTCATCGAATGACGTGTGTTAGTGGAGGAGGGGCTGTGACGAATTGTTTTTCGGTTTTCTTAAATATAACATTTTTGAAAGTACTGTATACCTAATAGAGTGTAGTGTTTAATATTATGTGAATAAAAAATATGTATTAATACAAAATGACCAATACTAGCATAGAATCAGTGTCAAAATTACCCAAGGATCAAAGGAATTGAAATAGTTCCCCATCTAGCTATTATAATTGGTTAAAACACAGCAGTTCGTTAAAATTGTATAAAAATGTGGAAAGGAACTGATTTATTGTATAACGGGAATGCAAACGGCACGCGATGGAAAAGAAGATCGTAGGTTGGTTTGTTTGTGTATATCTGAAAGATCAGGAGCTGAGCATCAGAGATCAGGGGCATAAGCCACACAGAATTCCACTAACTCTAAATCCGTCCTATTTTTATGAGATTGGGCAGCTGCGGCTGTCTTGTGTTATTAATTACTTCAAACACCGTTTAGCAGAAGATTGATAACGTCGGTTCTTTACAATATTAATCTGCAGATAATATCGTTCAATCAATGCAGTCTTATTTATGCTTACATGATTGCTTTCCCCTTCCAGTTATTTTCAGAGATGTGACTTATTTTTTTTTAATTGACTCGCTTGCATTGGGCGTCCGAGCGGCTGTCAGACGAGTAAAAGAGGAAAATACACAAAATATACAAAAATTCAGACAACCACTCTCAAGGTCAAACTGAAACAAACTAATTTGTGGTTGAAGTCGTTTGGAACATTTCTCCGTTTTAACTTCGCAAATTCACCAATGCTTTTCGGTGGAAAATGTTCATATTCTAAAACTTTGTGATCTGTTCAAGATAACTGAACAAAACTTGAACCGTCTCGATTTTCTTTGCAAATTTCTTTGAAAAATAAGTGTGCCACGTCTGAACAAAACTAGTTCATGAAAGCTGGTTCCAGTTGTTTCGTGCGGACAGACAGACCGACATAAGTGGACTTTCGCAATACAGTAGGTGTTTCGTGCATCATAGGCAAACGCAACTAAAAAGCGAAATAAAATAAATCAGACTTGGAGATCACATTCACAGTGTGAGGCATTACACGAGTGTGTTGCCGTTGGTATACAGAAGACCCAGTCGCGATTCCTGGCACTCTTCTGCTGAATGATTGGTTGGCTGAAAACACTTACGTGTGCTAGAAGAAAGGCCGCGTAGCATTATTCATAATGACATTGTCTTCGCTACTAACTCCAGGGGGTATACAGTGCACTCCAAGAACAACACACTCAAATATTACAAACAATAGCATTAAGCTAGACCTTTAATTCTGATTTTTTTACGTCTTGACTCGGGTGACCAGACATCCCAATTTTGGGCTATGCAACCAGTGGCGTAGCTCGAGTTCGTGCCGCCCTCCAACATATCTGAATATGTTAACCTATTTAAATAGAAGATTAAAATGACGTATAGAGAAAAATCAAGATATATTTTGTACAGATTTATTCATATATAGAGAAACATTTTTCACATTTAATTATTTATAAGCATCAAGAATAGACGCACTGAGAATTTCTAAGTATTAGTTTAATACAATTACTCTGCGAAAACGAGAACCAGTGTAGTGATAGGTGGGGATGTTTTCTGCGCAGAACAAGAACGCATTCGGATTGATAACGAAACGAAATTATAAATTAGTTGTTTATCTTCCTAGGAATTATTATCGGTGTAATGTTTATTTTTGTTATTGCCTTATATTTCAACTGCTGTGTCTGATGCTTTCACAGAAGGAGAGTCTGAAACTTATTTTTGAAGCATATGTGGATAAAAATCAAGAATTTTACTTTTTTCATTCATGAGTGATATTTTTCGGAAACCTGCTACTTACACACGAATCGTACTGAGCCTTTTGGCCAATAGCGCCGCCCCTAAAAATGTGCCGCCACTGTACGCAACCCAGTTTGCCTTACCAGACGTTAACTTTTTTTTTCCGGGACAGTCCAGTTTTTGTGGCTGGCGTCCCAGAATTGACTAAACTGTCCTGTTTATCCTGTTTTTGTGCGCCCGAAAAACGAAAGGAGACATCTCATTCCAAACCCCACCCAACCGCCAGTCATTCGATTCCATGTGCGTTTTTACAAGATACTCCAATATACCTTCACCTCCCCAGGACTTGGATTTCATGTGCATTTTTACAAAGTGTACGATACTCCATGTGGAGGAAACCCCCAAGCCCTCAACCGCCGGGTCTTAAGTTTTGTTTGTGGAGTAACGAGTTGCGTCCCGTTTTGGAACCGTGACAGTGTGGACGGCACATACAAGAGTGTCCCGGTTTAAACTTTGAAAATAGCTCCCCCAATTATTGACATATATACAATAAGGCTGAAATGGCTCTCAATGGCTGCTTCCAAATGACAGACTGGGAAAGGATGTGTGAGTGATATGGGACCAGTTCTGAGGGACTCTGTCACTACATCAGACTATATTTACTCCGTGTTGATGCAGTGGTACACGCAAATACAACTGTGTTGCTTTCCAAAGAACAAACCCTGGATTACTAAGGAGCTAAATGGTCTCCTGAATGAGAAAAAGAGAAGAGCATTCAAATCCGGTGACAAAGAGGCTCTGAAGGACATATTGCGAGCGCTAAAGAAAAAGCTGAGTGAAGGAAATGAAGCTTACAAAGCTAAAAACGAAAACAGATTCACTCAGAATAACATGAAGGATGCCTGCAATGTACTGGACTGGGTGTGCAGTAATTACAGGACTCAAGTCATCCAGCCAGGGCTCAGGCGATAGAAGGGAATGTGGACAAAGCTAACACCCCGAACCATTTTTTAATAACTTTCCCTCCCACTGCCACCTTCTGATGTTCAGTCTCCCCACACCGTCCCTACTAATCAACTGGAATGGCTGGTGACGAGTCCACCTCTGACCATCAGTGTGGACTGTCCATAACTGAAGACCAAGTAAGGAGTCAACTGAGGAAGCTACACACAGGAAGAGCTGCGGAGCCAGATGGAGTCAGTCCTTGAGTTCTTAAGGCCTGTGCTGACAATCATTGTGGTGTCGTCTGCCACCTTCTCAGTGTGTCCCTAAGGCTTCACAAAGTGCCACTGTTGTGGAAAACATCCTGTATTGTTCTGGTTCCAAATAAGACAGGAGCCTCTTCACCTAATGACTACAGACAAATAGTACTTATGTCTCACATCATGAAGACCATTGAGAGGCTGGTCCTGGACTGTACAAGTCCTCTTGTGGTAGACCACCTGGACCTACTTCAGACTGGAGTGCAGGATGCAATTACCTCTCTGCTCCACAAAGCTTATCCTCGCCGGGACGGAGCTGGCAGCACTGTGAGGATTCTACCTTTTGATTTCTCTTGCACCTTCAATACCGTCCAACCATCCCTGTTTAGAGGTAAACTCCGAGATATGCTGGTGGATGAGCCTGACAATGGACGATCTGCCAGGCAGACTGCAGTTTGTGAGACCCAAGAATTGTGTTTCTGGTAAGGATGACAGCAACACTGGAGCAGGCCTGTCCCCTTTTCTCTTCACTTTGTACACCTCTGACTATAAATATAACAGCCAAGACAGGTCATCTGCAGAAATTCTCAGAAGATTCTGCACTTATGGGGTGTATTGATAAGGGGGATGAGACAGAGGAGGGGAGTCAGGTGGAGAACTTTGTGAACTGTCAGCATCCTAACGTCAGCAAAACCAAGGAACCGGTATTTCTATGCACCAAGGAGTCCCTATGTTTGGTCACAATTCAGGGAGTGAATATAGAGGTGGTCAACTCCTTGGGGACCCACCTTAATGACAAGCTACACTGGTCTAGTGACACATAGGAGCCATACGAGAAAGGGCAGAGAAGACTCTTCTACCTTAGGAGTCTGCGCTCCTGTATGTGGGAAGTGACATCCTCCCCATCTTTTATAATTCTGTGATGGCCAGTGTCATTTTCTACATTGTGGTGTGCTGGGCTGGTAACATTCACTTCAAGAGAGGCCCGCCAAATCAACAAGCTAATTAAAAGGGCGGGCTCAGTTATGGGACACACTCTGGACCCAGCAAAGAGAGAGAGAGCGAGAGATTGGGAGCATGCACTGATAGCACGTTGCTGCACCCACCACATGACAAACCACCTGGATTGGAACCCAAGTGCAGTGGGTGACACCTCAGCACCACACTGGAACAGTGGGAGTTTTTTATTTTTTTTTTTACAGTGGCTGTTAAAACAAAACTGAATGCCATTATGAATAATGCTGTCGGACACACCAACACTGAGGATTTTCAGCCAAAAAAATCATTCAGCGTAAGTGTGTAAAGAAACTAAAGGGGGTTTCTTTATGCCAACACTAATACATCTGTATAGTGCCTTACTGGGACTGCAACAGCCAAGTCAGAACTTTTCTTTCTTTATAGTCATTCCTGTGTATGTTCAGACCAAAATGTGTGTGTGTATTTATTTACTTACCTATCTATCATTGTATTTATTTATTTATTTTAAGAGCTTGTGTAAAAGGCCAAATTCCCACCCTGTTGACAAATAAAGATCTCACTATAACAAGCAGTGTTGCGAGTATGACCGGATCAGGGCCTGTTTCTTGTCTAAAGATCAGAGAAATTCCAAAGGTGGGACGGCTCGCTGAATTCCAACAGGAGAGCACTCGAATATTAAACGTTGTGAGGGACGGACGGACAGACAGACAGACAGCCATCAAGCAACAGGGTGTGGTTGCTGCTCTCTTATTCTGTTTTTCAGTGTTTATTTACCAAACCTTCACCAAGTTAGCCTACAATCCAATTCAAAAGCAGCTTCCGCACAATGACACACACACACACGCACTGTGTCAACTGGAATCGTCAATTCAGCTAACGCGCGTTTTTACTCACGTACGTCAATAATAATTTAAGCCATTCAGTGATGACTATGTGCACAAATTAACACGGCGATTGCTGATCTCTCCTCAGTTCTTCTCCCACGCCGTTATTTATCCTCCTTCACTGCGCCGCACCTGAGGCCATCTTCAAGTTAGTATCCCTATAGGGTAATCATTACCTGCAAGCAGCGCGCAGCCGCTGGGGGACTTCACGGGGTGCTGCTGCTCAGCTCAGACAACTTGCAGCTCGGACAGCGAGCGCTTTAACGCCCGAAGCTCTCCGTCCTACTTGTTGGCCGCTTGCCCTGTCACATTAAAACTGAACAGGCGGTACAAGATAAAACTTCACCTCGCAGCTGGGAGCCCTCTTGTATCGGTACGCCTCTGTGTTGTTAAATGCGCGTTGGAGCAACGTATCGGTGACAGTTTTTACCGTCTAAAAACATTCCTTATTTTCTACTAGATCTGAACATGTCCACCCAAAGACAATCTCTTCTAAAGGAAGCGTCTCATCAAATTTTGGCAGGAGGTTCGGCAGGTAAGTCATTTAATGCACTAACTTTTAATACAATTTAGTTTGAACGTTCCATGTAACTTTTTTGCTACAAGTTTTTTTTAAGACAAAAAGTTGTTTTCTTCGTGAAATTGTCAACTCCTTTGCTTTGACGCCTAAATAAATCCATTAACGAGATCAAAGTGCGGTTACGTTTCTTTGGGAAGTCTTGGCTGCCTGTTACACCGCGTGCTTCCACAACTTGAGCCCGTGTGTGCACTGCGTAGGCGCTGCTTTTAGTTCCACGTGTTTTCACATTGTTGCGTGCCTTGCAAAGGCACGAGGGAGCAGAGTAACGGGTTGCACAGTCTGAATGAATGTTAGCCCATATTCTATGTGAACAAAAAAGTTTGTTTTGCCTTGCTACGAAATAACATGTCAAAGTACAAAGGTGCCGAGTTCAAATGCAGTTTTAGATTACAACTGCTGCACAGCTTGACTTTGCAAAGTGTTAAAAGTACAGGTCTTCTTATGACCGTGTGTTTATGCTTTTATATTTGGAGTGGGGAGATTGCAGATGGCTACGAATCTCGTGTCAAAGGTTGAGATCCAAAGGTCAGAGGCTCCTGCTCATTTTAGGCTTCAGCAGCTGCTCTGCTGATTCGGCTGTTGCTATTTGCTTTCCTCTTTCTAGCCTTTACATCTGTGGTCAGGCGACAGGCGGTCGCCTCTGGGTGGCACTTTGGTCAGGACGATATATATATATATAATATTTTTTTTGCAAAAAAAGTTAACCCTTTAAGAATTGTGCCGCATTCAGTGGCTTCTTTATATACCACTGTTAAAAATGATGAGAAATATTTTCATTTTAAAAGTTTCAAGTTTGATCTAACGGAGTTCGCAGCACCTCGAAACATTAGCGCGCCCTAGGTTTGAAACGGCGCATGCGCGTTTTGAAGCCACTGCATGCCTCTAGAATTGCCATTCATATTCTTAATATCATTCCTGAACCTGCAAAATTAGTAATAAAAATAATTTAAAAAAAGAATTATCAAGAGCATCATCTGTATTTTAATCTTTAGAACCTCCTAATTCTGTTATTGTGGAGCTGGATAAGGTCCACTGATTCTAGAAATCTTGTTGTGCCCCACACTAACCTGCACTTTATGGGTGACGGGGCCTTTAGCTGTACAGCAACCAGACTTTGGAATGACCTCTCTAAATTAATGAGATCAACTGAATCAGTTTATTGTTTAAAAAAAAAAAAACAACTTAAAACTCGTTTGTTCAGACAGGCTTTTAACTTAACCTAACATTTGGCCTCTCCTTCCAGTTTACGCTGCTGTCCAGATGCTCAGGATTATTTGTGTGTTATATCACATATTATGTTCTTTGTTCAGGCATTTCCTCTAGTATTTAATTTAGTATTTTTCTCTGGTTTATTGTCTTTTATTCTTTTTAATGCTTTGTATATTCTGTATTTATCTGCTTTTCGTGTTCAATGTGGATATTATTTGTATACAATGTTACATATATCCTGCTGTTCTTTATGAGACTCTGTGAAGCACCTTGAGCATGGGGAAGGTGCTATATAAATAAAATGCATTATTGTTGTTCCATCGGAAATTAAGAAGAATTAAAAAAAAAAAAAAAGGGTGTTAAAAATTGGACGTCAGATGGAGAACTTGATGTCATGGACTTCACACTCAACCATGGTATTAAAATTAGCTGGATCAAAAGATTTCTTAAAAAATCCCTTTAGTAAATGGAATTTCATATTCAATTACATTTTTAGAAATGCTGGTGGGTTACATTTGCTGCTGTTTTATGTCTTCTACAAAATTAATATGTTGCCTGCTTTTCATAAACTGGTTTTGTTGAGTTGGCTTTTGATTTGCAAACCTAATTTTTCTCCCCATAGTTTTTTTTCTTTCCCTTTCAATCACTATTCTTATAGATAAATGGTTTGAGAACAATATTTTATTGATTCACCAGTTATTTAATAATAAGCATATGATGGTCTATTCTGATTTTTTTTTTTTTGGAAATATTTTTCAGTCTGAGAATATGAAATGGTATCTGACTGTCTGTCCCAGATATGTGTTTTTTTTTTTTTTTATTCTTCCTTATTTAAAAACTGACACACCACTGTAGACTCTTTCTCATTAGATAGATTTCCATTAGGTATAAACATACTCTTAAAAACTACAGTTCTTTACTGGCACATTATGGTTCTTCACTGGGTTGTGTTGTTCCTTGTCACTCCATTGCTTGACCAAACGCCATTTCATTCTGGGACGGGTTGTTTACATATGAAGTTGGTTCTTTGTGCTTTGGAAACTTCCTTAATATGTAGAAAAATGCTGAAATGTTTAATGTATGGTAGGCTACCCAACAGATTAAGAAAACCTGAACTTAGCCTGTGTGGTTGTATGCAGTAAGAGCTCTTTTAATATCAGGACCCACTGGTATTTCTCAAATTTACTGTATGGAGCCTGTTTCAGATCTAAATTAATGAAAGCTTCTTTCTGAAACCTTCATGTGGATGGACCTTTTGGGAACCAAAACTGGTTCCCCCGTGGCATCACTCTGAAGACCCACTCTGGTACCTTTAGCTTTATGAGTGTGGGGACAACATATTGGACAAGAGTTGTAATAATATCATAATAATTTTATAAGACACAACAGACCTCTGTGACCCTGTTCAGAACTAAGCAGGTTAGAAAAGACTGATTGACTTACTAAAATGAAACCTTCAGTGACATGATCTTACAATGGTCAGGTCAACAAAGGGAAAACTTGCAAAGTAAGGACCGCTTCTTGTTTTTTAACTGATAACAAAATCAAAGAATTACAGTTTAAAATATTACACAGTGTTACTGCAAAGGGGCACCACGTACCTCCAAACCATAGACAGGATAATGCCCCAACACAATTCTAGTTCAAATAAAAGATATTTATTTGAGCTCCAACATCTTCCGTACAGAAATGCCAGCTACAATGCACCAATATAAACTTTCTCCTTCCACCATCCGTTGAGTGTTGCCCACTGCCACCCGACTCTGACTCAATTAATTAGGGCCATGGACTCTCTTTTTTAAAAAAAAACCAACCTGACCCGGGAACTGCTTCCGGTGTCACACCTTGCTTGTCAGGAACACTTGTGGGTCATGTGGAAACCAAGGCAGCCCCAACCCCAGCAGCACCCTCTGGCAGTACCAAAAGACCACAACAGGATTGAGTTTCTAGACTGCAGTTCCCATGCCACCCTGCAGGTGTCCTAACCTGAGGAACAATGCCACTTGTCGTATGGGGGTGAACTGCTCCTGGTGTGCCCATTTACCCAGTCCATCCATTATGACTTTGTGTCTGGGCAAGAATCGATACTTTATCCTAGCCAGGATGCCTGTCCATCCTCCATGGGACCAACAACAGAAATGTCCTGATTAATAAAACGCAGTGTATGTTCCTTAATCAATCAATCAAATGTTTTGCATTTTATTGTTTTAAAGCTAATGTTATTGTAGTTTTATATTTTTAACATTCATAAAATATTTTTTTACATTTTGTCAGTTGTTCGTCTGCGGTGTATCATGACGCCTGTATCGCACTACGTCTTGAATGTGAGTTAAGTGTATCGTCTCATGCCTTGTAAGGATAAATTGGGTTGTTGGCAGTTGATGGGTAACAGAAATGGCACCTTACCTCAGGCTGCTCTATTTCACGTGTCCGTCCTGCCTGTGGTCACCATTTGGATCAGCCAGCGTGTAACTGGACAGAAGGTTAATTCTGATCTTGTCAACTTGTTTCCCATTGCCATTTCTTTGCAGTACCTTCTATCTAGCCCAAACACTGGTCGGCATTGACCCTAACTAACAAGTCATTTTCTTTTTTCTTTCCTATCATCTTGCATGCCCCTTCATTCATTCTTGTAGATTACAGTTTGAAAAACAAGAGGACAACAATTAACTTTTTGTGGCCCTTTTATTTAATGAATACCATTCTGAGGAGCTTTGCAAATGGATAGCCATGGTGTGAATTAGCCCAGCATCGGTGTTTCATTTGTAGTCAATCATAAAGCCCTCCTTTTTAGGGTTAAAATCAAAGTGACGCCATTCCTCCGTGCATATAGCTTATTCAGTTGACCTTAAGGAACAATTTGGGACAACTTGGCTATTAGTTGACCAAACGGGCTTGATGGACTGAATGGTCTCCTCTCGCCTGTCAAGTTTGCTATGTTCTAATTTCTATAGTGGCTGCTGTTTCTTTTTGATTTTTTAACTTGAAGAAGAGAGCACACCGTTCTATGCCCAACAACAAGCTTCACCGGGATGACCTCCGCCAGCACCGTCTTTAGCCATAAAGTCCTCCAAGTTGTGCCAAGTCTCTGTAAGCCTCGACAAAAGAAACAAGTAGTTTTCTCTGACCGTAAAGCTTTTTGGATTCGCACTCGCTGCATGTTTTGTTTTGTTTGTCTGTCTTTAGTGTTCAAAGCCATATGTACAGGCTTTGGTATTCAAAGATAACAAATGTGTTACTCTTTAGTATTTCCAAATAATATGCTTGTTAAAAATACAAAGAAAAAAACCAAATGTTCAGAATTTAGTTTGAACTCTGCTCTGCTTTGTCCCCTCTTTATCAATACCACTGAAGAAATTGCCTAACTGAGGTCATTTATTTGTTTTTCTTGTCCTGGCTTGGACTGTGATCAGCTTTTTCTATTTGTCCACTAACATGATGCTCAAAAAGGTTGGGAAATAATTTATTTTAATACGTGGAACAGCTCCTTTAAATGTGAAGCCCCTCTCAGTAATAATAATAATACCCAAATAGAGAAAATGGAAGGAAACTTGAAAATTTAAAATGAAATCAAATTTAAAGCTAATATTTTAAAAATCTAAATGACATAATAAAATGCTGCAGGATATTTTAACATATAATATACTCAAACCGGGGCAGCATGGTAAGTTTACAAAGTCTTTGCTACGCAGAATAGATAAAGAAGAGAATGCTTCACTTACAGGGCGGCACGGTGGCGCAGTGGTAGTGCTGCTGCCTCGCAGTTAGGAGACCCGGGTTCGCTTCCCGGGTCCTCCCTGCGTGGAGTTTGCATGTTCTCCCCGTGTCTGTGTGGGTTTTTTCTGGGTGCGCCGGTTTCCTCTCACAGTCCAAAGACATGCAGGTTGGGTGCATTGGCGATCCTAAATTACACCAAGCACACACTAGGGATGTGTGTGTGTGTCCTGTGGTGGGCTAGCGTCCTGCCCGGGATTTGTTCCTGCCTTGCGCCCCGTGTTGGCTGAGATTGGCTCCTGCAGACCCCCGTGACCTTGTAGTTAGGATGGATATGCTCAAATCAGCTTAATGTACGCTACCGGTCCAAAGTTTTAGAACATCTCAGCTATTCTTCAAATTTGAATCGGCTGAAATGCAGTGAATGACTTAAAATGGTGAAAAGGTAAGCAGTAAACTGCCAGAGGTTTAAATTTTAAAGTTTAGGCTCAGGGTTCCAGGTTGCTTCATTTAATCCTGTTTACACAAGAAAACATCAAATTTGACTTCTCAGTCACATCTAATAAAACAAGACCGCAAGAAATGAAACAAAACAAATAGAGACAAGACAAGTTAAGGCAGTTTGATAATCCATATTTACACAAACATTATTACAGGATGCGTATTAAATCTTTAATTACTTTCTCTGATATTCCTTATTAAAAATATCGTATGGCACTAAGAAGAAAGGAATTTCTGGAGCGATTTGTGTGAGTTTTCAAAGTGACTCTCCTTCCTGATTTACTGAAGTGAAGTTCTGCATGTAATGGATGTCTGTCATCAGTTGAGATGATTTCCAGTTTCTTTAGCATTTTCCTGTGACACCACACGCATGCCAGATCATCTCCATCAGTGTGAATAACTTTAGCTGCCAACTTAGTGTCACAGGAAGATGGGGGTCAGACTCAGCCGGGACGCCCGGAAGAACCGGGAGGTGGTCTTTACGTTCCCCGGGCCACAAGGGGCAACCACCCTGGATGTTGAGGTAATCATGGGGAAGGAGCAAGAAGGCTCAAGCCCAATGGAGCCCGTGGGCACTGCCAGGGGGCGCCCCGAGCGTCGTGGAGCCCTGGAGATCGACACTTCCGCCACACCTGGGAAGGTGGGGGAAAATCCTTCCAGTGACACCCTGAGTGCTTCCAGGTGCACCAGGAAGTGCTGCCGGAAGAGTGTCATCAGGCACCTGGAGCACATCCAGGTGGTAATAAAAGGGGCCGCCTCACTCCAATCGGGGAACTAGAGTCGGGAGCTGGAGCAGAGGAAAGGCGGTCCAAGGAAATTGGGAAGACAGCCCGTGAGGAGGGTGATTGGTGCGGGAGCACTTTGTGTTGTGTGGACTTTATAAAACACACGTTTTATTGAATAAAGTGTTGGTGCCTGTCTGGTGGTGTTCGGACCCGTGTCTCACATTAGTAATTTGCTGGAGCTTTGTTAAAATAATGGTTTGTTAGACCACTAAACCAGGCAATGACACTGAAAGTGAATCCAACCATTATCCAACCTGCTGTATCCTAATTACAGGGTCACAAGGATCTGCTGGAGCCAATCCCAGCCAACACAGGGTACAAGGCAGGAAACAAACCCCTGGCAGGGTGCCAGCCCACCGCAGACAGACTGAAGAAGACTGCTATAAAAGGACAACATGAGGTCTTCATCTACTTTAAATATTTTAAGTTTACGGAGGAGAAACAAACGCTGATTGCATCTAGAGAATTTTTTTTGGATTTGCATTCCAGTTAAGGTTGTTTAAAAAAAGGAAACATCAGGAAATTACAAATGGGCCATCTTTAGAAAAATAGGTTATAACCTCTAGATGTCGTGCAGGAATTCAAGTAAATGAAGCCTTGCAAATTTGAAGTAAACAATTTCCAGCGGTGTCCCAACTTGTGTTGATTACTTAAAAACCCCTCTGTGTGTCTTAAAGCAGAGTTGGAACAGCCTGTGCTGCTACACCCTGTGAAGTACTACGTGGACAGTACTTCAGTGATAATGGCAAGAAAATGCAATTAAATGAAACGAGACAGAGCATTATTAACCTTAGAAGTGTAGGCCTTTCATTTTGAGAAACTGTCAAACAATCAAAGAGTACAGTGGTGTCCTACACAATCCAAAGGTGATGGGAAACTGACAGGAAGAGATCTGGCAGACCTAAAGTCCTCACCCAATCAGAAGACAGGTGTCTGAGGGTCACCAGCTTGAGTGATCACAGGCACCTCGCAGCACAACAGCTTAGCAGTGCAGGTCGAAAAAAGCAAATCCGCTTCTCCTGGGAAGAAGCTACAGGATTGACAAGCCAAGTGGCAGTTAAGAAAGCCAATCCTTAAAAGTCATAAAAGGGCCTTGAAATAGCGGCTGTGGACTCTTGCAGATTGGAAAATAGTCCTATGGACTGATGAATACAAATTTGAAATCTTTGGTTCATCACATGGGGTGTTTGTATTCTGTCAAGCTGGTGAAAGGATGGACTCTCAGTGTGTGACACCAACTGTCAAACATGGAGGAGGAAGTGTGGTGGTCTGGGGCTCATTTGCTGGAGGCAGAGTTGGTGACTGGCATTCCGAATCGCCACAGTTTGGCTGTTATAATAGCAAAAGGTGGCTGTGATTAAAATGTTGTATGCTTTAATGATTCCTTTTTCGTTTGCCATTTGTTTGTTGGTTCTATGCCTTGATTTCATGAAACATTAAGGCATTAAATTTGTGCGTTTCCATTGTAACAGGCAGCCGGGTCCCATGCCTGGCTGGGACGCCCTGCTGCGTATGTTCCGGGGGAGCAGCCATGGGCTTCTCCGTACCTCCCCTGGGACGTTGGGTGGCAGCCTCCCTGGGTGACGTTGGTGCCTCAGTTTCCCTCAGGGCTCCATGAGAGATGGAGTTCTCCACAACCCTGTGGGGATCTGGGGTGGCCGCCAGGGGGTGATGCATGGATCCCGGAGCCTTGCTGGACCCCCCTACAGCCCCGCCCGGAAGTGCAATTGGTAACAGCTGATCAAACACCTGGAGCACTTCCGGGTGGGCTGTAAAAAGGGCCAGCAGCCACCAGTCAGGAGCCAGAGGAAGAGGACGAGGTTGCCTGGGAGGAGTGGTGGTACCAAGGTGGAGGATTGTGTGTTTTGTTGAAGTGCTTGAGACTGTTTATTGCCTGTGGGGTTCACGGGGAAGACGTGCCCAATAGGTGAAGAAAAATAAAAGATCCTTGTGCTTTTACACGTGCCTCAGTGTGAGTCTGTGTCGGGTTGGGCGCAATATAGTGCCTTTTATCACACCATAAAAACTGAAAGAAAAAAAAAAAACAAAACTGAGGTGTTCTAAAACTTTTGACTGGTAGCGTATCTGAGGATTGTGATTGGCTGGTTTAAACTGGTATCTATGGGCACAAGGCAGAAATCAGCCCTTGGCATCGCCACTTAACCCTAACGCACACTTCTTTGGGGTTTTGGGAAGAAAACATCACAGGAACATCACAAGGAGAATAAACAAACTACACACGCAATGGGTGTGAGGTCTAAATACAGGATGTGTTATCCGTGAAGAGGTGGCACTAACCACTGAATGAATATTCTGCCCTAAACAATCTTTTTTGAAAAAGTCCACTTATAGTCAGGTCAATAAGTATTTGGACAGTGTTTTTTATACAATTTTCAAAATTTTGGCTCTGTGTACCACCACAATGGATTTGAAATTATATAGACAAGATGTGATTTGAAGTATGGGCTTTCAGCTTTTAATTGAAAGGGGTTACCAAAAATATCGTATATGGAGTTTAGGAATGACAGCCATTTTTCTGTATAGTTCTCACTGCCCCATTTCAAGGGTTCAAAAATATATGGATATTTGACTGACAAGGTATTCCATAGCCATGTTGTAGCAGATCCCTGATTATTTCATTAACACGGATGAGAATGAATTTGAGGGATGAACAGATGTCTCTCTCTGTAAGCATCTTTACTGTTAAAGTAAGTTAGAAGTTAGTAGAAATGACAGTCACTCTCCACTCCACATCAATGGCTTCCCTGTTCAGACAGTTTGCAGTTAGTTCAGTGGGGCAACCCTGTTGGGTTCAATGGCTGCTGACAGAGGTTGCTGCAGGGATTTACGATCCCTATTTTTGGAGACCTCTGTTTACCCCTGAAGTTCTGCCATCGGGGTGTGCCCTAGGCCAGAAGTAATCGCATGTCTGGATAAAAGGAGCTGCTCTGCCACACCCAGGTGAGCTGGAGTTGGATAATCCTCTTTAATAAAACCCATGTGTGCGTCCAGGTGTCCGTGTGTGTGTGTGTCTTCTGGTGAAGTGCGCATGCGCGGGGCCACACGGCACATGTTCAGTGTCTTCTGTGCATTCCCTGTGTGTGTGTGTGTGTGTGTGAGAGACACACAGAGGTGCGCGATTGCGTGCGTGTCTGTCTCTCTCACACACACACACATGCAAGCAGGCAGGCAGGCCGGCCCGCGCAAGAGACAGACAGACACACACAGGTGCGTGCGTGCATTGTTGCAATGTTACTTTTCTTGGTTGTTTATTAAATTATGGATTTTTCAAATGTTAATTTTTTCCCCTGTGCTTAAAACTCATTAAATACAGTGCTTTTAGCCGGCGGTTGGTAGCGCTATAGTGCGAACTCTTGCAGTGTTAGTTTTCTCTGTTGTTCAAGATTTTCTTAGTGCTATTCAATGTTTTTACATTTAGTTTACTATTACGCTGTGCATTCAATGGTATAATTTGTGCTTAAAATCTTAAAAAATATATATATATTTACATACAGTTAATACGGTCTGGAATGGATTAATTGTATTTACATACAATCCTATGGGGGAAATTACTTCAGTTCACGACCAAATCGGGTTACAACCAGAGTTTTGGAATGAATTATGGTCATGAACCGAGATTGCACTGCATTACTGTCAGACAAAATTTAAGGCATTTTACGGAAATACAAACCAGTATTACTGAGAGAGAAAATTTAAAGGCACACAATATAGTGACGCATATTACAGCCACATACAAGGCCCCTTGCCATTTAATATAGACTGTTCCTACTAATGTTTATGCACTACTGTTCTAGCGGCCGTTATTGTAACGGGCTTAATGTCTAGTAAAAATAATAATTCTTCACATGTATATGATGCTTTTCTCACTATTCAAAGCACAGTAAGTGGAGAGCCACATCAACCACCAATTACATACGTGAGCATCCACCTGGATGATGTGATGGCAGCCATTTTATTGCATCAATATGCTCGCCGCACATTAGCTGAGAAGAGGACAGCAGGAGAAGAAAAGAAAAGAAGAGAGTAGTTGGCTTTTGTATTGTGTTTGTGCCAGCACTTAAAAAAAAAAAAAGCCTTTGTTAAAGGTAATTAATTGTAGTAAAACCTTTTATTAAAAACTTGTGCCTGTGAGGTTTTGTCTGAAGCTTGGGGTGCTACATTGCCCCCTGGTGGTCACAAAATCTAGATTTCGGCATTAAGTGTTGAGTCACAGTTCCAGCTTTCCTAATTTTTGTAATGTTAATATGTTACAAAGTAACTTTTTATTCACATATTTATTGTATGTATTTAATGTTCAAACTTGAGTGTAACAAATGAGATAGATTACGATGAATGTAGAAGCATCATTTATTTTGCGTTGGTTATTCAGTCTTTTTTTTTTTTATAACTACCTGCTCTTGGATCCAAAATAAGATGGTTTGTCGTGTGGTGGGTACAGCAATGTGCTGTAATCTGCCTAGATGATGTGGAGAGTCAGAGAGTGACCAGCTGAGGTGGTTCGGGCATCTGACAAGGGTGCCTACAAGACCCCCTCCCTGTGGAGGTTTTACAGACATGACTAGCTGGGAGAAGACCCCAGGCTCACTAGGAGAATTACATACATCTCCCAGATGGTCTGGGAACACCTTGGGATCCCACAGTATGAGCTGGCATGAGTGGCTGGGGAAAAGGGACATATGGGCCTCACTGCGAAGACCCTTGGCCTCCCATGATCCATCTTTAGTGAAAAATGAATAAATGAATAAATATTTAGCTGTCTAGTACTCCCATAAGCTTATTGCAACATTTCAGTTACTGAGAGTTTTACATAAAAATGTAAACAATTTTAATTACGATAAATAAAAAAAAATGTTATTCGTTTTGTCACCCGCACACTACGCAGAGCCATGTGTTCCATTTTTGCTTTTGTTTTACATTTTTTTTTTCCTGTTGCTTTTATCCAGAGGAAAAATCTGAAATACCACAGACCTAAAATTATTTCAATGAAAAGTACGTTCAGTTATGAAATTTATTTCAGCGGTTTAATGCCTTGGAGTAGAGGACTTGGCATAAGATTTAAAGAAGCAGAGAAAATGCGGCTTTGCATGATTGTGAATTAATTAATCAAATCAAGTAATCACTGCTCAGTACATTTATGAGCCATTATGGTTTGTGTTCCACATATAGCTTTTATATAAAAATATATATTAAGAAATGAATCCTTAGGCATGTTGGCCCGGTGTCTCTGACTTTGGGGGCGCTTATTAGCCACTAGACCACACTGCCATTCTCACAAAGCCCAGCACATACAATGGGGGTTACGGGACATTTATTTGGGCTGCTGCTGTGGTTCTTGTGCTGTGTAATTACTGCGTGTTCAGCACTGGAGCTGTTTGTTTCCTTCTGCATGGTGGCCTCATTCCCCTCTAAGTACAGTCCTCTGGGGCTTATATGCTTATGCTATATAAATAATTATTTCAGCCTAAACAAACAAACATACATCAAGCCTAAAAAAAAAAAAAAATCAGGAATTTTATGGGAATTATTCTTTGACATCAATGTCCACATTAAATAAGTGCTTCCTTTCAAAACCCTGATAGGCACTTGCAGACTCGGCTCAATTAGGTCTAATATTTATTTCCAGAAACAATTGTCCATTTTTCATACTCTTTGATTTCTCTCCCAGTGGACACGTTGTAGACAGATGTTTTGATGACCTCATGTTTGAAGTAGTGTTATTTCTGGAAGAGCTGTTTGGCCCTTCTTATATTTCTAGACATTTCTTCTTAATCTGGCCTGTGTGTCTAAAGTGGGAGTTCTTGGGACTTTGGGACAATAACTGAGCCATGCTTGTCTGATTTTAAAAAATAAAAAAATGGTACAAATTGTTTGTTTGTTTTTAGGGGATGTGGCCGGGTGCAGGAATGACAATTGCCAAGAAAGTTTAGGGCACTAACTGAGTCATCCTTTTTATCATGCGAGGACAAAGCAAAAAAAGAAAAAAAAACGTCCAGCATGTAGCAAAACACAGCAATTTGTTAGTATAGCAGGATAGGCCTAGTCTGGCAGGTCGCTTGAGCCAAGTAAATGACACCTTCTTCCGGGATGCCCAGGATCGGAAAGGGGTGGAGTCGAGTGCCCTCTCTTGGCGGCTTCTCAGCACTGTGGAGAAAGAAGGAGATGAGAATGTCTCAGTGGGTTATTCCATACTTCGACTGCAGAGGAGGTTGGGAGCCTACGCAGATACGATGCAATATAATACAATACAATTTATTTTTGTATAGCCCAAAATCACACAAGAACTGTCACAATGGGCTTTAACAGGCCCTGCCTCTTAATAGCCCCCCAGCCTTGACTCTCTAAGAAGACAAGAAAAAACTCCTAGTAGGGAAAAAATGGAAGAAACCTTGGGAAAGGCAGTTCAAAGAGAGACCCCCTTTCCAGGTAGGTTGGGTGTGTAGTGGATGTCAAAAAGAAGAGGGTCAATACAATACACAGATCAGAACGAATCCTCAATACAGTATAAAAATAAAACTTTTAGAAGTACGTAGCAGAATTTAACAGTAGATGATATCCCATAATATGATTTGGATTTGTTTAGAGTCCTGGAGACCTCGGCCATCAAGCTGCCTTCCCCATTTGGCCATTCCACAGCTGAAACAGCGCTGGGCCAGCCAATCCGATGAAAGGACCCCTCTTTCCCACGATTCCTGCAATCCTCCATCAGTAATGACTTAACCTTAGGCAGGCAAAACAACTTGGCAGGTGGGCCGTGGCACCAAGTGCCACATTTGAGTACTGAGAAGAGAAACAGAATAGGTGAGGGTTAGTAACAAATTCTAACTATCATGTTACTTGTGTTTTAGTGCTAATGACTAACAACAGAGTTGCAGTCTGGACAGTTAATCAGCAGCTCTAGTCAGGGTGTGCTAAACTGAAGTAGTGAGTCTTCAGCCGGGATTTGAAAGCTGAGACCGAAGTGGCATCACTTATATTAGCAGGCAGACCATTCCACAGTCTAGGGGCCCTGTAACTAAAAGCTCGCACACACCACACGCCAAACCACTTGAATTGGGACAAGTGCACACTGGAATAGTGTGAGGTGTTTTTTTTACAGTGGCTGGAGTGCCAATCCTGCCACCATCTCCCAAGTTTTTTCCTGCAGGTTGGTGGACCTACTTGCAGGGCTGCATGCAAATTAATGGCATACCCAGGACAAAGCAATTGCAGGTTAAGGGCCTTGCTCAAGGGGCCCAACGGAATAGAGTCTCTTCTAGCATTTGCGGGATTTGAACTGGCACTCTTTTGATTACCGGCACAGATCCCTAGCTTCAGAGTCACCACTCTGCCCTCCAAGGAATTCCTCTGGCATGGAATAAGTGGTGTAAACATAAGGTCAGTTAGGGCCATTTATCGTTTAGCCCTAAGGAAAGGAGATACCAGTGTGGGTAATGCCAAGCCGCTATAGGTCAGTAGGCCCATTACGATTATTCAGTGACCAGAATGTGGGTTAACTTTCATGCCAGTTGAGAGAAGGCACAAAGAACTCTGCTGTGAATACAGCCTCAGCCAAGCTTCATGTATGACCGGGGACACTCAATTACGGGCCTAGAGGTCTGCTGCAGCTGCAGGTTTTCGTTCCAACCAGTTTCATAATTAGAAGTCAGACCTAACAGATAATAATACTCGGATCTTTAATTATATGGCTTGTTCGTGCTTTCATTCGTCCAAGAACGTCCATTCTTCTGAGGAGTTTATCCATATGTTTTGCGGTCCTCCTCCTTCTTCTCTCTTGTTTATTTCAAAACATACACATATGCTTTACTATGCATGTACACAGGTTTAAATGGACACACATTAGCTGGAGAGCTGCTGCCAGTTCCTTTGTCATTTGCACCTCATTATTAATGGATGGATGGATTAAGAAATGTGGCTATTTAAAATAGGCAATTTAGCATTTTGAATTGTAACAAGCAAGTTAACAAACACTACACTCTTAAAAATGAAGGGACCAGAGTGGTTCTTCAGAGCAAGACCACAGGGGAGCCGTTTGTTGGTTCCCAGAAAGACCCATCCACATGATTGTTCCAGAAAGGACCTTTTATTCATTTAGATCCATGGCAGGCTCCATACAGTAAATAGCCATGAAGAGATGGTATAACAGATTTATGAAATACCATTGGCTCCTGATTTTAAAAAGAACCCTGCTGCATGCCATTACACAGGCTAAGTCCTGGTTTTCTTAATCTGTTAATTTGTTAGTGCCCTGCTAGTTAGCCTACCATACGTTAGATTTTCTTATACATATTAGGAAGTCTGTCAAAGTAGAAAGAGCCAATTTCACATGCAAAGAACCATCCCACAAAACAATGGTGCTTTGTCAAGCAATAGCTCTACAAACAACCACACAATCCAGTAATAAACCATAAAGTGCCATTTCAGAACCATTTTATATATAAATGTGTGTGTGTGTGTGTGTGTGTGTGTGTGTGTGTGTGTGTGTGTGTGTGTGTGTCTGTCTGTCCGGCCCGGAATTAAGAGGTGCAATCGGGGTAAGGGCTCCACCTCTGAGGAAACAGAAATAATAACAAGCGAGGCGAGCACATCGACAAAATGAAACCTCAGAAGAAACACAAAGTCACTTAGCCGCTAACATCAGCAAAACGGTATCCCTTTTACTTTTCCTCCCGCCGCTAATACACAAGTGATGTGAGCACATCTGCAAAATGAAATATCCTAGGAGAGAGATGCTCAAAATAGTTGATTTCAATTATCTAACATCTCTACATTTCAAATTTTTTTTTTTCTGACAGTTTCAATAGTTTCTAGGACCCTGGGCTTTTTACAGCATGGGCTTACCCAGCGAGTGTAAACCCAAAAAATACTGCTTTCTTAGTAAACTGGCTGTACTACACGTCTAAGATGATTCGAAATGAACATAGACATCTGCATTTAATATTTGATATGTACCATCTGTTGGAATGTATTTTGCAATGCATTATTTTGTCATTCCGACAGATGAGGCATCACAAGCATTTGTAGTAATAAAATGCATTAATACAAATGTTTGTGATACACCACCTGTTGGAATGACGAAGACAGGGCAACTGGACAGACACATAGACACTTATCTTTTATTAAGGCGGATAAACCGGTTCTAATTAAGAAACTGGCTAAATTGAAAACCGGTAGCCATTGCAGACCTCCAGGGCTGTACCTGAGCACCCCTGATGCATAAGAAGCAGAATTAAAATACATTTGCAAGTCTTCATACATTTAAAGATCAATTACCACCCACCCCAGACAGATGGGCCTTACCTTTTTTACTTGTTGCATTTATGGCCAGCTGATATCCCTCTACATACCATTATGACTGCACTAAAGGCCATTTTTTCAACTTGACAGCTTCCTTATTGCTGGTGTCCATCATGGGATCCTAGAAGTGCCACCAATGACTGGTTCTCCAATAACCTTTTCAGCGCAGTAATAAAGTCTAAATAGACCTCAGTTTTGGAGGCAGCTGTTTATGTCCCTGACCTGTTCCCAGCATGGACCAGAAGACCCCCTTGTGTCTCCTGGATCTATCCAGCATGTGCTTAATTCATCTAAGCCAATTCACCACCAAGTAGTAATCTGCTACCCATTTGATCATTCATACTCGGCTCTAGGTACAGTACTACACTGTGTGCACAATTATTAGGCAAGTGAGTATTTTGACCATATCATCATTTTTATGCGTATATTCCAACTCCAAGCTGTATTAACTTGAATGCTTATTGGATTTAAGCACGTCAGGTGATGTGTATTTGTGTAATGAGGGAGGGTGTGGCCTAAGGAGATCAACACCCTATATCAAGGTGTGCAGAATTATTAGGCAGCTAGTTTTCCTCAGGCAAAATGGGCCAAAAAAGAGATTTAACTGACTCTGAAAAGTCAAAAATTGTAAAAAGTCTTTCAGAGGGATGCAGCACTTTTGGAATTGCTAAGATATTGGTGTGTGATCACAGAACCATCAAACATTTTGTTGCAAATAGTCAACAGGGTCGCAAGAAACGTGTTGAGAACAAAAGACGCAAATTAGCTGCCAAAGATTTGAGAAGAATCAAACGTGAAGCTACCAGGAACCCATTATCCTCCAGTACTTTCATATTCCAGAGCTGCAACCTACCTGGAGTGCCCAGAAGTACAAGGTGTTCAGTGCTCAAAGACATGGCCAAGGTAAGGAGGGCTGAAACCCAACCACCACTGAACAAGAAACATAAGTTGAAACGTCAAAACTGGGCCAAGAAATATCTGAAGACAGATTTTTTCAAAGGTTTTATGGACCGATGAGATGAGAGTGACTCTTGATGGACCAGATGGATGGACCTGTGGATCAGTAATGGGCACAGAGCTCCACTCCAACGTGGAGGTGGGGTACTGGTATGAGCTGGTATTTTTAAAGATGAGCTAGTTGGACCTTTTGCATTGAAGATGAACTCAAAATCAACTCCCAAACCTACTGCCAGTTTTTCGAAGACACTTTCTTCAAACAGTGAACAGGAAGAAGACCATGATTTTTATACAGGCCAATGCTCCATCACTTGCATCGAAGTTCTCCACTGCGTGGCCAGCCAGTAACGGCCTTAAAGATGAAGAAATAATGACATGGCCCCCCTTCCTCATCTGACCTAAACCCTATCGAGAACTTGTGGGCACTTCTTAAACGCTAGATTTACGGGGGAGAAAAACAAGACACCTCTCTAAAGAGTGTCTGGGAGGCTGTAGTCACTGCTCCACAAAAAGCTGATCGTCAACAGATCAAGAAACTGACAGACTCCATGAATGGAAAGGCTTATGACTGTTATTGGAAAGAAGGGTGGCTATATTGGTCATTGATTGATTGATTGATTTTTTTTGAAATGTCAGAGATGTTTATTTGTAAATTTTGAGGTGTTTGTTTATTATTCTCACTATAACAGATGAAAATAAACAAGTGAGATGGGAAAATTTTCATTTTTCCTTTAGTTGCATAATAAATCTGCACACTAATAGTTGCCTAATAATTGTGCGCACATATGTATTCCCCCGATGATGTTCACACTCACATTTCCGTTGTGAAACATTCAGGTTTCAGGTTTATTAACATTTTGGATTGACTGATAGCACTGTGTTTGTTCCATATTAAAATGAATCCTCAAAAATACAACTTGCCTAATAATTCTGCACTCCCTGTATAGTGCCTCGGTACACTAAAAAACACAACCTTGCATTCAAGCGTGACATTTTCATTGTAGAGATTCACCAGTCTCTTTGAGATCAAGTAGGCCCCTTTCCCTGATCCTCCTCATCCAGGTGTCAATGTCAACTCCCTCATGAGCTTTAAAGTCTCCCAGGAGGGCTACAAAGTCACTAGATAATACTCTCCATTCCCCCGCCGTCACCCACCAACTACCTAATCCACTTTCTCTATAAAGGTTCAATTACTCTGAAGATTTCTTTGGTGCTTAGTGAATGTTTTTCCTTTCTGCAACTCAGACTTGATGTGTTCTGCTCGAGGTGACTTTGCTTCAGTGCGCACAACTCCAGATGTTTCACTGTTTTGCTGCCAGGAGTGGCTGTTCAATGAGTAAAAGAAAAAGAAGATATAACAAATGTACAAGCTGAAGTGACTTCCATCAAGCTGTAAAGATATTCCAGGTTGACGGCGTGCAGAATGTTTCAAGATGGATGAGTTCACAGATTCGCCAATGCGTCTCTCTGGGAGGCTTTGAAATTTCAAAAATGTATACAGTGCGCTGTATTTGAGAATATCTCAACAAAAGTCAGAGTGTTGTGATATGTTTCCCTGAAGAATCAGTATGCTAAAGTTCAACAAAATCAATTGACTGGGAGCGGAGTTGTTTCATGCAGACAGACAGACAGACAGACGTGGCTATTGCAGTAGGTGCCTTTCACACTATATGTGAGTGCACCTTTTTTCCTTGATTACTCAGTGGTCACATCTATCAGTATCCATAAGATGTAGTGGCTAAAGCAGTTTTTGTAGGTCTGTTCACATTGGCTCAACCAGCAATTGTGTGCATACTTTTTTTGGGGGTTCATATTAATTCATTTAGCTGACTCAAAGTGACTTAGAAGTAATCTTCAATTGCTTCCATATTTCTACATTTGGAGCACTGACAATTTAAATGGCTATCACACAATCTCGCAATGAGTCAGAGACTAAGACGGAATCGTTTGTTTCAGCATTAGACCACCTTGCTTTATTTATTTAATATTTTTTTTTCTTCCTTTGAGCAGCTAAGCCCCAATTTGCTAGATAGCAATCTCGGTTGTTGCCAGACATTATTTGTGATAAGCAGGGTAAAAGTTATTTTGGGAGGGCTAATTTTGCGAGCTTTGCAGTTCAGTTACGTGGTCTTAAAGAAGTTGACTGAAACAAAGACAACTGATTCTATTGCCTGAAACGGCACACCTTGCAAATTGTATCCTATTACTTTCAGTGGCACCTCGTATTAAGGAGACATGGGCTCCTCCGTGTGTCCCTCTTTCCTCCCACAGTCTAAAGAGTTGCAGGTTAGGTGGACTGGCAATGATGTTTGTGTTTGTGAGTGTTCACCCTGTGATGGGACTGGTGCCCCGTCCAGGAATTGTTCCTGCCTTGCATTCTATGCTTGCTAGGATAGGCTTCGGCATCCCACGGCCCTGCTCAATATTAATTAACTACTCGCACCATTTCTCATAGGTACTTGTGCTGCGGACTTTATGCACCACTGCAGTGGGCTGGCGCCCTGCCCAGGATTTATTCCTGTCTTGCGCTCTGTGTTGGCTGGGATTGGCTCCAGCAGACCCCCGTGACCCTGTGTTAGGATATAGTGGGTTGGATAATGACTGACTGACTTTATGCACCAGAGTTAAAATGGCTATTTTATGAGGTTGTATTATAAAATATTACAATAAATTTAAATTGTACGTTTTTAATATAATTTAATACCATATTACTGAATAGTATGACACAGTCTTAAGAATAAACCTGATCCACTTCTCCAGTGCTCATTCGTCACCGGTCACACTTTAATCCACTGCAGGATTTGCACAAAAATCACATTTCACTTTGCAGACAAGAAGAACATCTCATCGTTGTCATACATACGTAAGTACCCACATGGTGTACCAAATGCACCGTATGGAACTCGCAGCTGTGCATCCACTCTTCAAACCGTCTGGGGGGCACACTGGAGGGAAACCATTGCGACACTTTACTTGTAGTGAATCAAGCTGAGGAGAGAATGGTGGATGCTGCCAGAAGGTTCAAGAAAAAGGACTTTGGTCAAAAATTACTGAGATTGGTGTACAAAATACACCAGCGCGAGTAGTTAAGGGTTAAGTAGGTTTAAAAATATCAGTGGATGGTGTGAACCACCAGGCTGGCACTACCGCCCAGACCCGGCACAGATAGACGCAGGGCACAAATTCAAGGCACACACGATTTTTCTTTTTTCTTTTTTAACCTCGTGGGAAACGCTTTCCACCATTTCCCACAAGTACAGCACAGTCCCAGCACAACACAAAACATTTCTCTTCCTTTTCTCCTTTTTTTTTTTTTTTCTCCTCCACTCCTGCGATCAAGTTTCATCTCCCTCCTCCTGACTCTGGCTCTCCGAGTAGTGGCTGCTGTCTCCTTTTATAACGCACCTGGAAGTGCTCCAGGAGCTTGATGACACTTCTGAGTGTGGAGGAAGAGCTGCCCAAAAGGGCTCAGCAGATCTTGCAGCAGCACCCACTGGTGGCATCCACGGATTCCAACAGGGCTGCACCAAACTCCTACTCCCAAGAAGCCCTGTGGTAGTCCAAGGCACTACTGTAACCCAGGGGGGCTGCCATCTAGTGTCCCGTAGGAGGTAACGCTCTGTCCACTCTTGCTCTCCTGGTCCTTTCAGCATGGAAGTGTCCCAGCCAGGCAAGGGCCCCGGTCGCACGTTACAATGGATGGACATTACTTTTAGTGTCGGTATCTGGCTATGTGTTACTATTTATATTATACGATGATGTACAGTAGTATACTGCAGCAATTCTCAATTTGCTGATGCCAAGTTTACTTCACCTACAGTGGACTAGCGTCCTGCCCGGGGTTTGTGTCCTGCCTTGTGCCCTGTGTTGGCTGGGATTGGCTACAGCAGACCCCTGTGACCCTGTAGTTAGGATATAGTGGGTTGGATGATGGATGGATGGATGGAAGTTTACTTCACAGTAAGACGTGTGATTTACACTTGCGTTTATTCACTTGGCAGATGCGTTTATCCGAAGCAACTTACTAAAGAGGCAAGTGACTTAATGTTAAAGAATGGGATATTCAAAAACTTTATGAAAATCTTGTGAAAAGTTCCTAAAAAGCTATGTATCTCTTTTGAATTGTGTACATGCTGGTTGGGAGATGGTGGGTTGGAACTGGAGTACCTTTTAAAATTACTGGCTCTGTTGGTTGGTGGTAACAAAAAAACTGCTGAAAACCAATATTTTAACATGGCTTTCTCATAGCTTCATTTTAATGTAACCCTGATGTTCTGTATATGCATTTAATTATCATTTTTTTTTTTTTTCATGGCTCCAATATCCTTTTTTTGGTTTTCTGTGGTGACGATCTGCACCACCACCACCACCACCACCTGATCAGGGCACCATGCAGTCCTTACATTGATGGATTGACCAGCATCAACATCTAATTATTCCATGTGAAGCCTGAAAACCAGGAGGACAGACTGAGGTCATTGATGTTAGGTAGAATGCCTAGAGGGGGCTGGGTGGTCTCGTGGCCTTTGGAGCCCCTGGCGATTGTGTGTTTTTTTTTTTTTTTTCTTTCTCCAGCCCTCTGGAGTTTTTTTGTTTTTGTTTTTTCTGTTCTCCTGGCCATCGGACCTTTTACTTTACTCTTTTTGTTACTTAGTATTGCCTAATCTTATTTTTATATTATTCTTTCTTCATATTGTAAAGCACTTTGAACTACATCATTTGTATGAAAACGTGCTACAGAAATAAGTGCTGTTGTTGTATTTGAAGGACAGAGGGAGACTGCTTCCCTGGGCCATATATTCCACCTCAACACATCTCTGTAATGAAACTCCCCATTTGTAAACCTGCAGGGCATATTGGGAGCTGTAGTCCTTAAGGGCAGCCCTGTTGGGGTTCTTGGGTGCCACCAGGGGGAGCTGTTGGGGAACACTACCGCTGCTTTGGTTGGCTCCCACCTGACCCGGATGTGCTTCTGACATGCAGTGCTGGGGGGCCGGAGGTTAATCTGAGTCGGGTATAAAAGAAGCCTCCTTCTCTGCCTCAGCCAGTCAGAGTCGGGAGGCAGCAGACAACACTCACTCAAAATGGCACCTCCATCTCCTGCGCTGTATTATACTGTGCTGGACTGTCTTTAACTCTCTAAAGGTGATTTTGTAAAATGAATAACCTTTTTACGTAACCTTGGCTGCGTTGTGTGTCTGGCATTTGAGGCTGTGAAACAACCTTTCACCTCCCCAATGCAGTGGTTTTTCTCTCAAAAAGACCAAATGATTTTAAACTTTTGTGCCACATGGTTACTTTTACTTTGAATCACTTCTGTATTTACGTGAGAATTTGTACAAATGAATAGAAAAACATATCCTTACTATGAGAAAAATAGGACCAGGAATATGTGATAAAATGATTATTTCCAAATCGCTTTTGTTGTCACAAACATGCGTCGGAAACATGGATTCCGTGCATCAATAATTGACGGCTGGCTTGGCTTGAAAAATTGATGTATTTTGCAAGTTTTAAAGCTTTACCTTCATGCCCCATACCCTCCATTGTAAAGCATCAGTGCAAGCAAGATATGTCACTTTAATTTACAGGAAAATTGGACACAGTATTGCTTGGGAAATGCACGTGTAGCATGCTTGTGAAGAAATAACTTGGACCGGATAAATACCAAACTTCTCATGTAAAACAGAACACCAAACACCATCCTGGTCCTATCTGAAGGTAAATTTGTGCTTAAAATATTGTGTGACAGATAGGGGGCGCTATCGCTCCCTTGAACCCCTGTCCAAGACTCCAGACACCAAGTAAAAGTCCAAATGTTGACTTTATTTAAATGCCACAGTTCACAAAGCACCCTCTCCTCCACAATACTCATAAATGAACCAATAATACTAACAATAATACTCTCCACCACACCCAGACGCATTGCCCTCCTACCACCCAGCTCAGCTTGCTGTCTGGGAACTCCCACAGTCCTTTTATATACCCTGACCCGGAAGTGTTCCCAATCCCCAGTCCATGTGACTCTCTATCACTTCCGGGTCAGGTACAAATCCTTCTTCCCACCCCGGAAGCACGTCACTCCTGTTGTCGCTCTTCCTGTGACGCACTTCCGGGTTATAGGGCACAAATGATTCTTCGGTCCTCCCTGCAGCTCCCTCTTGCAGCCCCTGTGGTATCCAGCAGGGTGGTGTATAAAAACTACATAGTCCATGACTCCCTGCTGGTCTTCGGGACACCTCCATACTGCAGGGAGTGTTCCATCTGAGGGTACTGGCCGGGATGACAAGCTGGCCAACGACCACAATTGGGAAACATGTTTAGATATTTATACACTCAGCGGCTACTTTATTAGTTACACCTGTTCAACTGCTTGTTAACACAAAATATCTAATCAGCCAACCACATGGCAGAAACTCCCTGCATTTCGGCCTGTAGACATTCTCAAGACCACCTGCTGAAGTTCAAACTGAGCATCAGAATGGGGAAGAAAAGTGACTGAAGTGGCTTTGAATGTGGCGTGGCTGTTGGTGCTTGACGGGCTGGTCTGAGTATTTTAGAAACTGCGGATCCACTGGGATTTTCAGGACACAACCTTTTTTTAAGGTTTACAGAAAATGGTCCGAAAAAGTGAAAATATCCAGTAAGTGGCAGTTCTCTGGACAAAAATGCCTTGTTGATGTAACAGGTCAGAGGAGAATGGCCAGACTGGTTTGAGTTGATAGAAAGGCAACAGTAACTCGGATAACCACTCGTGGTATGCAGAAGAGCATCTCTGAAGGCATTTACATGTTGAACCTTGAAGCAGGTGGGCTACAGCAGCAGGAGACCACACCGGGTGCCACTCCTGTCAGCTAAGAACAGGCACCTGAGGCTACAAGTCACACAGGCTTGGACAACAGAAGATTGGAAAAAGTTTGCCTGGTCAGATGAGTCTCAATTTTCTGCTGTGACTTTCAGATGGTAAAGTCAGAATTTGGCGTCAACAACATGAAAGCCTGGATCTATTCTGCCTTGCACCAACGGTTTAGGCCGGTGGTGGTGGTGTGATGGTGTGGGGGATGTTTTCTTGGCACACTTTGAGCCTGTTGGTACCTACTGAGCCTTGTTTAACTGCCACAGCCTACCTGAGTATTGTTTATGACCATGTCCATCTCTTTATCACCGCAGTGTACTCATCTTCTGATGGCTCCTTTCAGCAGGATAACATGCCATGTCACAAAGCTTAAATCATCTCAAACTGGTGTCTTGAACATGACAAGGAGTTACTGCACTCAAATGGCCTCCACAGTCACCAGATCTCAATCCAGAAGAGCACCTTTGGGATGTGGTGGAACAGGAGATTCGCATCATGGATGCGGAGCTGATGAATCTGCAGCAACTGTGTGATGCTATCGTGTCAATATGAAACCAGGAATGTTTCCTGCACTTTGTTGAATGTACGCCGCAAAGAATTACAGCAAAAGGGGGGTCCAGTTAGCAAGGTCTACGTAATAAAGTGGCCAGTGAGTTTGTGTGTGTGTGTGTGTGTGTGTGTGTGTGTGTGTGTGTGTAATTTACAATTTCTGTCCAAGCAGGTTAAATGGCTTTATGACACTTTTTTTTTTTAGTAATATGAAGACCCTTTGGGAGTGCACTACAAGTAAAGTTTAGGTCAATTAAAGCAAAGCTCATCACAGCTACCTTGAGGCATAGATAACAACTAGAAGCTGGCAGCTATACTAATTTTAGTTGGGGGGGCAGCCACATAAATGATAACCCACCTATAACTGGAAGCTCCAAACTGGTTTCTGTAGGGTTAAAACACCTGAAGGCTGAGCAGCATTACAGTTACGGTGACTTTTCTTATTTATTCTCTAAATGTGGGCACATGGACATATTCTAGTTGTTGGAAGTTCAACTTTGTGACACTTTCTAAGTCTTTTTGTCCATTAGAATTTGGCAATGGCTCAGCGACTTTTGATGAAATTGTTAATAGGAATGGATAGAGTATAGATGGAGTGCAGTGTAAGCTTCAACCACATGGGGGCAGTAGCATATAGCTGCATGGTGCTAGTTTAGCCCAATCCTCTCTCAGCACAGGCAGCACACGGGTATCTCAGCAAACAGTGGCATGGTGTTTTCGGGTGGGATGGAAAATCATGAATCATTATTGCGCAGCACAGTTTTGCATTTTGGACCAAAAAAGAACCATTTTAATATCCTGTAAACTAATATCACCTCTTATGCAAATGCAAATATAACGACACAGATGTTGTTTTTTTCCAGTTACATTCCTCCATCCATCCATTATCCAACCCGCTATATCCTAACTACAGGGTCACGGGGGGTCTGCTGGAGCCAATCCCAGCCAACACAGGGCGCAAGGCCCAGTTAAATTCCTCTGCTTATCAAATTATTTGTGACAATTACGTTCAAATAATTGACTAATTATATGCCACCAAAAAAGATATTTCAGGGTCTGCATGTTTTAATTACTGGAGCAAATTGAGGTTGACAGCCATGTGGTGCGGTCATTCGTGTTGAGTCCTAAGTTGGAATGTTGGCCCAGTCTCTGACTATCTGTCAGTATGGGGTTTGTATGTTCTTCCTCTCTCTCTCTCTCTTTGAGGGGTTTTCCTTAGTGTACTCCATTTTCCCTTCTGTGTCCCAAAGACTTGCAGATTTGCCTGCCTGGCACCCTAAACTATCCCTACATTAAATGGGAATGTCCCTCCATTCAGGTTTGCTTCCATCTTTATGCTCAGTGTTTGTTGGGTGAGTTCTGACCGTGAGTTTGATTAAGGAAGTTCAAATATGGAAGATTTTTTTTTGTTTGTGTGTGTGTGTGTATGTATATATATAACTGCTCAAAAAAATTAAAGGAACACTTTGAAAACACATCAGATCTCAATGGGAAAAAGAAATCCTCCTGGATATCTATACTGATATAGACTGGGTAATGTGTTAGGAACAAAGGATGCCACATCGTTTGATGGAAATGAAAATGATCAACCTACAGAGCCCTGAATTCAAAGACGCCCCAAAAATCAGAGTGAAAAAATTATGTGGCAGGCTAGTCCATTTTGCCAAAATTGAATTGCAGCAACTCCAAATTGTACGCAGCACTTTGTATGGCTCCTGTGTTCTTGTATACATGCCTGACAACATAGGTGCATGCTTCTAATGAGATGACAGATGGTGTTGTGGGGGATCTCCTCCTAGATCTGGACCAGGGCATCACTGAGCTTCTGGACAGTCTGAGGTGCAACCTGGTGGCATTGGATGGACCAAAACATAATGTCCCAGAGGTGTTCTATTGGATTTAGGTCAGGAAAGTGTGGTGGCCAGTCAATGGTATCAATTCCTTCATCCTCCAGGAACTGCCTGCATACTCTCACCACATGAGGCCAGGAATTGTCGTGCACCAGGAGCCACTGTACCAGCATAGGGTCTGACAATGGGTCCAAGGATTTCATCCTGATGCCTAATGGCAGCCAAAGGTGCCTTTGTCAAGCCTGTAGCGGTCTGTGTGACCCTCCATGGATATGCCTCCCCAGACAATCATTAACCCACCACAAAACTGCTCATGCTGAATGATGTTACAGGCAGCATAATGTTCTCCATGGCTTCTCCAGACCCTTTCACTTCTGTCACGTGCTCAGGGTGAACCTGCTCTCATCTGTAAAAAGCACAGGGCACCAGTGGTGCATCTGCCAATTTGGGTATTCTATGGCGAATGCCAATCGAGCTGCATGCTGCTGGGCAGTGAGCTCAGGGCCCATTAGAGGACATGGGGCCCTTGGGTCACCCTCATGAAGTCTTTCTGGTTGTTTGGTCAGAAACATTCACACCAGTGGCCTGTTGGAGGTCATTTTGTAGGGCTCTGGCAGTGCTCATCCTGTTCTGCTTTTCCCAAAGGAGCAGATACTGGTCCTGCTGATGGGTTATGGACCTTTTATGGCCCTCTCCAGCTCTCCTAGTATCTCCTCCATGCCCTTGAGACTGTGCAGGGAGACACAGCAAACCTTCTGGCAATGACACGTATTGATGTGCCATCCTGGAGAAGTTGGACTACCTGTGCAACCTCTGTAGGGTCCAGGTATCGCCTCATGCTACCAGTAGTGACACTGACTGTAGCCAAATGCAAAACTAGTGAAGAAACAGTCAGAAAAGATGAGGAGGGAAAATGTCAGTGGCCTCCACCTGTTAAACCATTCCTGTTTTGGGGGTCATCTCATTGTTGCCCTCTAGTGCATCTGTTGTTAATTTCATTAACACCACAGCAGCTGAAACGGATTAACAACCCCCTCTGCTACTTAACTGACCAGATTAATATCCCATAAGTTTCATTGACTTTATGCTATACTCTGATTAAAAAGTGTTCCTTTAATTCTTTTGAGCAATATATATATATATATATATATATATATATATATATATATAAAATTGTCGCTATGCCATTCTATTGCTTGTGTCAGTATAAAATTAAATGGTGTGCCACTGTAATGGTGGTGTTCTATTAAATAAAATGACATTTAAGAAAAGGATGGAACTCTGTGGCTGGACAAAATGGTAGTCTACAGTCTGGCACTGCTTCCTTATTGTATCCCCAGAGGAATACGTTTGAATTGAGGCTGGCGACTATCAATACAATACAATGCAATTTATTTTAGTATAGCCCAAAATCACACAAGGAGGGCCGCAATGGGCTTTAACAGGCCCTGCCTCTTGACAGCCCCCCAGCCTTGACTCTCTAAAAAGACGAGAAAACTCCCAAAAAAAACCCTAGTAGAAAAAAAATGGAAGAAACCCTGGGAAAGGCAGTAGGTTCACCATGCAGTAGGTGTCATAAAAGGGGGTAAATACAACACAACACAATACACAAAGCAGAACACAAGTAATCCTTAATACAATACAAATAGTACAATAGAAACAGGACAAGTACATAGCAGAATTCAACAGTAGCTAATATTACCTAATACAATTTTTATCAGAAGACCCCTAGAATTAACAAAAGTTGTTTGTGTCTTCATCATTCCTTTCACATTCCAAAACCATTCAAATTGGCTTCCTCTTTGGTTTTTAATTGAACCTGTGCAAGTGGTGAGTCATGACTGAATGAGCCCTGTAATTGATTGGCACCCAGTCCAGGATGGGGTTTTTATCACTCCCCCCCCATGCACAAGATTTAGTGGCTTAACAATGTAATGAATGTTCTCCCCATGTCTGTGTGAGTTTCCTCTTGATGCTCTAGTTTTCTCCCATAATTCAAAGACATGCATATTAGCTCAATTAGCTTAGCATTGAGCTTAGAGGGAACTTCAGCAGATCAGATGTTTCTGTACACCTCAGAATTCATTGTGCCATCCTCAATGAAGAGAAGTGTGCCAGTACCTGTAGCAGCCATACATGCCCAAGCCATTACAGCCCCAGCAATACCATTTTTAACAGATGCGGTGGTCTGCTTTGGATCTTGAGCAGTTCCTTTTGCTCTCCACACTTTGCTCTTGTCATCACTCTGAGGAGGTTCATCTTTGTCTTCTCTGTCCACAACTCCTTTTCCCAGAATTTTGCCTTTCTCACAAACTGTAATCTGGCTCTCCTGTTTTAGTGGTTTGCATCTTGCAATGTGTCTTCTGTGTTTCTGTTCATGAAGTCTTCTGCTGATAGTCATCTCTGACACATCCACATTGGCCCCCTGAAGACTGTGTATGATCTCTCAGACAGGCATTTTGGGGGTTTTTTCTTTACCAGAGTGAGGATTCTTCTGTCATCAGCAGTGGTGGTCTTCCTTGGCCTTCCAGGCCCATTGTGATTAATGAGGTTACCAGTGTGTTCTTCTTTCTTCTTCATGATATTCCAGACAGTTGATTTTGGTCATCTTAAGGTGTTACTGATGCCTCTGATGGTTTTTTTTCTTGTTCTTCAGCCTCATGATGGCTTCTTTGACTTTCATTGGCACAGCTCTTGTCCTCATGTTGAACACTGACGAGCTACATATGCCAAAGGGTAGCAAGCCGAGGTGTCTTATGAAGCCATGAAACCAACCTGAGGAATTACAAACAGGTGTGACGCCAAACATTATGGTGACCTGAAATGGGGAGACCGTGTAGAAAAAAGTGTAATTTTTACACCGGGCGAGTGAAATCAATGCAAATCCCCTTAAATGAAAGACTGCAATGTGCACTTTAATCACAAAGTGTCTGAATTGTTTGTGGAGCAGAGGGGTAAATCAAGGAAAATAATGTCTTCGTCCCACACCTTATGGCAGGCACCGTATCTCATTAGACAACCGCTCAATGTTCTTTTTGCTTTTGCAGCCTGGCATATTCACCAGAGCGTCTTCTCTAACAATATCCCCAGATCGTCTCATTTATACATCATACCAAGACCACTGAATGTGATGTTCCCTTCATGTCACAATGGCCACTAATTTTGCGTGGCTTTGGCATGCTGCATTTTGAAATTGGACGTGAAGAGTGGAAGCTCGCGGTCTGTAACGCGTTTGACGTTTGCTTTTGCGCCGATGGGGTGAATTAATTTTCTCCTGCTTTGACATCAGAGCATCTCCTCGGTTATTTTGATGCTTCCCCATTTGGTGACATCCATGTGAAAGCTCTTCTTTTATTTTATGGGTTGTTTAAAATGCATATTTCCAACAAAGTACTGCATCCATATTTGGGGAGCTTAACATGACAGGCTCATGAAAGAAATCTGTGCTCGAATAAAACCAAAATGAAAATGTGCAAAATATTATTTATGAAAATACATGGAATTAAAGCTCAGATACTTTGGGCACAACAAGAGCCATCCATCCATTTTCCAACCCGCTGAATCCGAACACAGGGTCACAGGGGTCTGCTGGAGCCAATCCCAGCCAACACTGGGCACAAGGCAGTAAACAATCCCGGGCAGGGTGCCAACCCACCGCAGACAACAAGATAATAAAGCTCACAAAGTACTTGGAAAAGTCAAAGGGGGAGAAACCAAAAAGGGTGGGTGCTACTGCCCATGGAAGAAGCTGAAATGACGCATTTAAACTCGGCAATATTGTGTTGTTTCTGCTGCCCGAAGAAATAAATTTCCAAGCTGAACATCGACATTAAAGCTGTTTGGTTGGATTCCTTTTTTCTTTCAAAATGGATATCAATAAGTTCATGTTTTATGTGTATACGTAAGGTGACCTGATTTTTTTGGGCCAATCCGGGGACTTGGGGGGTATGGGGGGTTATGGGGTGCTAGAGGAGCGTAGATTCTACAGATCACGAGTAGGGACTTTAAACACTACAGAGTACAAAGCGAAAGCTTATCACGTGATTTCTCGGCAATGTTGCAGGATGTGGTAAAGCATGACCTCCGTCAAAATACCGTGCACGCGCGCCGAGTTCAAATTTTAGTGGTGATGATCTATACATTTAAAAAAGTGAACCAGCTGAAACCGGGAACGAAATTTTAAACCGGGGACAAAACGGGGACATGTTTCTGAGTGGGGACTGTCCCCGGAAAACGGGGACGGATGGTCACCTTAGTATACGAGGAATCTGGAAAGCACATCACCGATGAAATATGAAGGCTAAAACACTAAAACTTTAAACACACAGTAATGTGCGTTGTGACGTGAGCCTCGTGTCGCACTCTTTAAAGATAATCTCCTCCTGTCACGATGCACTGCCCGTGAAGTGTGGCTAGGGGGCAGTCAGGAGCTGCGCGTGCAGGCGGCTCTGTGGAGGGCTCAGGAACACCTGCCATTATGCTTCTGCCTGGCTGCTCGCGGCACGGGCTGCTAGGAAATGGCCAAAGAAGGGCCATTCAGACCTGAGCGTCCAGCAGCACGAACTGCAAAGTGATTTGGAGTACTTGGGGGACTTCACAGATAGAATCTGAGCGGAGTTGTTTGGTGTTACACTAATAGGAACTTTTAACAAATCCATTTGCTTTGTGTTGTATGATGTGTTATTCCCAGAAGCCTTTCAGTTTAAAACGCATTTTATCAAAAATAAGTTTTTTAAGTTAGTTTTCCAGTTTTGTTTCTGTGTGTGTGTACTTTGCAAACAACATTTAAGTTAGACATGAACAGGCAAATTCTTTTTATAAAAAAAACACAAAGACATTTTTGCATTTCACTTTTACGATTTTTTAGTTTAAACTTAGTCATTTAAAATGAATTTCTACAACTGGGCAGAGCTGACCACGTCTTACTGTCCACCTACAAGCCTGTGATATGTCTTTGGGTGTTGTTTGCATGTATTTATACATTATCTATCTATCTATCTATTATATAGTGCCTTTCCTATCTATCTATTGTACATAATGAAAATATTTTGTTTTACGTTTTATATAATCACCAACAATAATAATACATTGTTGTTGTTATGATGGCTATTATTGTTTATAACAGTAATAATATTTAATAACACTTTGGGGCCAGTAATGTCTTAAACACTTCTAGTACTCCACTTTTACTTTCTTTAAAAATAAGTAAATTTTTGGTAGTTCTAGATTTATTACAATATAAATATTACTGCTACCTTCTTGTAATATTTCTATTATTATTATTAGACTGGCCTTGTACCCGATGTTTGCTGGGTTGGCTCCAATTTCCCTGTGACTCTCCTGAGGATAAAGTGGATTATAGATGGGTGAATGAATAACAACAACAGCAATAGTAATGTTGTTGTTGTTATGATAATATTTAATTATTATTGATTTTAATTATTTAAACTATTTTAACAACATAATAAAATGTTTTGCTAATAGAAATGTTTTCTTTGTTTATTTTATATGCATTTCAATGTAGTTGATTTCCTATTATTTTTGAAGCTTTTTAAGCGTTTAATGCTTTTTAATATTTTAAGAATTCCATTTACATTATTATTAATAACAATATTTTTGTATATTATATCTAAAATACATTTGAAAATTTGTGTTTTAGTTTATAAATTATTCGAAATTCGTTTTGCATAATAATGTAACAAGTCTAAATGGTCAAGTTGTTTTTTTTTTGTTGTTATGCCGTGATACATTTACACCTTACGTGTTGTGTTATATAAAGTTATTATCAGGCAGTTATTTTCTATGTGACATGTAACCCGTTTCTCGGAATGCATATTAATTTGGTTTGTTTTTTTGTAGCTATGCACTGTGGCTTGTGTGTGTGTGTGTATGTATATGTATATGTGTGTGTGTATATATATATATATATATATATATATATATATATATATATATATATATATATATATATATACACACACATATATATATATATACACACACATATATATATATATATTAGTTGTACATGTTGTAAAGTTATTATATATTATATTTTTTGTTGTTTAATTTGCTTCCATATTTGAGTTTATTCCAAGTGTCTGTGCTGTTGCTCAATGTGTTTTATCGTTTTTCCGTAAGTTCATTTATCTTTCACGTATTTATATTTTGTTTTTATAAGTTAGAAGTTTTGTACGTTTTACATTTTCTGAAAATTTAAGTAAGATTTGTTGCTCAATATTTTTTGTTCTACCTTAAAATATGAATTGCGATTTGTATTTCAAAATAAAAATAAAACGCGGCGGCATGCATGAGGCGTGTTTGGTCTTCAGTCTCTCTGTCTTTCCCTTCATCTTACAGTATATGTAGCTTAGATAAAGTGCTTTATATGTTAATACTGTGTGTGTCATTTGTTTGACAAGTGTTGTAGACTTTCTTGTTCACACACAATCTAGTTAAATGGAGCATACTTTTTATTTTTTGTAACCCCTGCTTTTCATCACGTGATTTGATGTTTTTAGGTCGCGTGTCTCTTTTTAGCGCTCAGTCCTGCTTTTGTGCGCATTGTTGTTAAATCGGCTCCTGATCTGCAAAACTCTGTCCAGGAAAAGGCAGATTGAGAAATAGGGTCTGATCTATAGACGGATTCTATGTAACAGTAAAGTGACTGCTCAAATATCATCGTGGTTTATTTATTTATTTTATGATTTTTAAAGAAAAATCTCCCTCCATTGCCCCTAGAAACAGTGTGTTGGCCTTGGTCTTGGATTATCAAACATTCAAAACAAGGATAAATAAAAAATACTCTTAATGTAATAAAATGAAAGTAACCAAACTTTTTCACTGGCTTTCATCTGAATGTGGAGTTTTGCGTGCAGTGGAGTCAGTGGTCATTCAGTAAATAAGAATAAAGCCAAGAGGCAGTGGGAAAGCCCCCCTTGAGTAGCAGCGCCGACTTGTGTGTGTGTTTGTGTGTGAGGGTCTGGATGGATTGGCAAAGGCACAGAATAGTGGAAAGCCTTTGCAGAAGTGTAAGTTGATCCCCACCCTTTCAAAAAGTCAAAGTGGGTATAGCCTGCCTGCCAAGGGGGCCCATAACTCTTATATGTGTAGAGGGTGTCCTAATGGCACCAGTCTAAGGCGGGCTCAGCTCAGGTCTGCTCGAAAATCAATTTGATTCCCTTACCCTGTCTGCTTGCAGCAAGCAAGCCCAGTAATTGATGGAAAGGGTTTTGCTGCTTTTAACATAAGGCCCCAAAGGTATTATGGATACATACCTCAAAGACCACAAGAGGGCACTGTGACCTGCTGGATGAGACTTAAAGTGCATCCCTTGACTCCGGAAATAATTCAAGGGTTGAGGTTTATAAAAGGCTCATTAATTGTCAAGTGGTTTTGGTCATCTCCATAATTGTGTGTTTCTTTTATTCTGGTTTGCCGTGATCTGAGGTTATAAAAAGCAGTTTTTACACACACACACATGCACACTTGCGCCAGAGTTATGACGTTCAGCCTGGCAGTAAGACTAAGGATTGTGGGAGAAATCCCATTAGAACACGGATGTGGAAAATGATGCAAGATCCACTTTCCAGGGGCCTAAAGTCCGAATTCAAGAATGGCAGTGTCTTCAGACGTGCAGCCACCATATTCCATATATGTACAGCATGTATTTCCTCTTCTTTTTGCCATGCCGTAGCATTATGCAACCGTAATTGGACTCTTTTTTTTTTTTTTTTAATGTTGTATAATGTAAAATGTTCCACACAATTATTTTAATTTTGCGATGAAGTAACATCCGCAATTAGTGTTAAGAAATTAAAAGCTCAGGTTTGCTTCTGCTCCCTAAATCTGCATGGATTTTCCTTTTCGGTGTTGCCCCACATTCTCAAGCGTGTGCAATTTATGATAACTGTCAGTTACAAACTTGCCCAGTGCCATTGTAGGGGGACACATTCTGTCTCTTCCAATCCTGAATGTGATCTCTGCATGTTTGAAAATGTTAATATACAGTTTTGTGTGTGTTTTTATAAAGTGTGCAGTTCATATGCTTGTAATTCCATACAGCGGTCAAATAATGGCAGTATGTGTGGAGGCAACATGGCCCCCTAGTGGCTGAGGAGGTTTGACTCATCACTGACTCACTACCTCACTCTGAGTTGTTTGCCCAAGACAATAAGTGTAGAAATATGAAACCAGTTGTTCTATAAGGTGCCTTAAATTGTCTGGTGATCACTAAGAAGGGCACTACATGGAATAAATTGTGCGTGTCAGCTTTCAGACGGTTTGGTTTGCAAAGTGGCTATGGCAATGAATTGTAAAAAAAAATGACAAAACTTCAGAAATACCATATCTATCTACAGTATATGGCCAAATGTGTGTAGACAGCTCTCCAAATGCTGGAGTTCAGGCGTTACATTGTTAGCAGGTGCATCAAATCAAGCACAACGCTATGCAAACGCCATTGGCAGTACGATGAAAGGGCGAAGAAGTCAGTGACTTTAAACGTGGCACGATCATAGGATGCCACAAGTGAGCATGTGAAATGTCTTCTCCGGTCGATCTACACTGGTCAACTGGAAATGCCGTTATTGTGAAGTTGATGGGTCAAGGTGCAACAAGTTCTCGACCATGAAGTGGTAAACCATACAGACTCACTGGGTGGGGATACCGAGTGCTGGCGTGCATAACACGAAAAAATGACTTATTCTCTGGAGCATCACTCACAACTGAGGTCCTAACTGCCCCTGAATGCAACCTGAGCACAAAGAACTGTACGTCGGGAGCTTCATGAAATGGGTCTCCAGTGGCCCAGCGGCTGCACACAAGCCTAAGATCACCGCCCGTAACTCCAAGTGTCGACTGGAGTGGTGTAATGCTGGCCATCATTGGACTCTGAAACAGTGGAGACGTTCTCTAAAATGATGAATCACACTCCGCGATCTGGCAGTCTTACTGCTGAATCTGAGCTTGATGGATGCCAGTAGAACAATACTATCCAGAGTGAATAGTCCCTACTGTAAGGATTGGTAGAAGAGTGATAACGGCAGGGTTTGGGCTTGGTCCGTTGGTTCCAGTGAAGAGTCCTGGTAATGCTACAGCAGGCAAAGACATTTTAGACAAGCGTGTGCTTCCAACTTTGTGGCAACAATTTGGTGAAAGCCCTTTTCTGCTCTGGCATGATTGTGCTCCATAAAGACAATGAAGAACACGAGTGCCCAAAGTCAGCTAGGACTTCTCATCCAACAACAGTATCTGACCTCACAAATGCTTTTTTCAGGTTGAATGGGAACAAATTTTCACAGGCACACTGCAAAGCCTTGTGGTAAGAAGAGTGGAGGCTGGTATAGCCACAAAGAAATGGGGTGGGGTGGGGGCAACTCCACATTAATGCCCATGATATTGCAATGCAATCGACAGGTTTACTTACTTGGGCAGCAAGATGAGCAAAAATGGGGATGCAAAAGAAGAAGCACGTTGTCAAATCGGGAAAGCGTGTGCAGTCTTTAAGAAGATGTACAATACAGTTTATTTTTGTATAGCCCAAAATCACACAGGAAGTGCCGCAATGGGCTTTAACAGGCCCTGCCTTTTGACAGCCCCCCAGCCTTGACTCTCTGAGAAGACAAGGAAAAACTCCCAATAAAAACCTTGTAGGGAAAAATGGAAGAAACCTCGGGAAAGGCAGTTCAAAGAGAGACCCCTTTCCAGGTAGGTTGGGCGTGCAGTGGGTGTCAAAAGTAGGGGGTCAATACAATACAATACACAGAACAGAACAATTCCTTAATACAGCATAATAATAAAAATTTTAGAAGTACGGTTTAACAGTAGATGATATGACATAATTAGGTTTGGATATTTTTAGAGTCCTGGAGACCTCATCCATCTAGCTGCCTCCCCGTTTGGCCATGCCACGGCTGAAACGTTGCTCCGATGAAAGGACACCTCTTTCCCATGATTCCTGTGATCCTCCATCAGGGATGACTTTACCATAGGCAGGCAAACAACTTGGCAAGTGGGCCGTGGCACCAATTGCCACATTTGGGTACTGAGAAAAGAAACAGAATAGGTGAGGGTTAGTATTCAAATATAATTATCATGTTACTTATGTTATAGTGCTAATGACTAACAACAGAGATGCAGTCTGTACAGTTAATCAGCAGCTCTAGTCAGGGTGTGCTAAACTGAAGTAGTGAGTCTTCAGACGAGATTTAAAGGCTGAGACTGTGTCATATTTAGTCCTCAAAGTCCATTGCAATTAACATCAAGATTCACCTCTATGCCAGCATCATCACACCCACGGCCATTTATGTATGTGAGACCTGGAAATCGATGGCCAGGATTAAACAGTAGCCTTCGATGGATTCTTGGCATCTGCTACTTCAACCATGTTATAAACGAGGAAGTGCTTCTACGAAGTGGCCTGAAAAGTCTCCATGTTATCATCGCTCAGAGTCGACTGTGTTTCACCTGGCCACGTCTTTCAAATGGCGGCTAATTGGATCCCGAAAACGGCTAAGATGTATGATGTCATGTGGTCAGTGAGGGAGGGGAAAACTATGAATAACCGGGCAAGGGACATTCATTGATGACCATAAATGACTCCGATATGGGCTGAGGTGGAGAAAATTGCAAGTGATCGCATTCGCTGGAACAACCCCATTGCCCAATATGCTACATAAGCAATGGTGGAACTAACTAAACTGTAATGTGATGTCCTACAAGCTCGTATAGGTGTGATGGTCAGATGTTCACAAACTTCTGGCCATATTGTCTGTCTGTCTGTTACATAGTACCTTTCATTCCTGTCTGTGTGTCTGTCTGTTAGATAGGAATGAAAGGCACTTTGTATCTGTCTGTCACAGAAAATGAGGAAGCATAAACTGAAACCAATATAATATGCATTGTGACCACAAGGGGCACCACTGTGCCCCAAAATGAAGACACAGTGATTACACTGCATTTTATTGGAGTAAAATAAAGATTTTTTTTTTCCCCCACAAGGCATTTCTTCACAATCCTCTCTGCAGAAATCAGCCACAATTATTAAAAAAATTGGTCCTTCCTCCATCTTCCTCTCAGTGTTGCCCATTGCCCCCTATCTCTGACTCCCTGATGTGAGGCAGTGGATTCCTTTTAATTTGGACTCGGGGAATGCGTCCGTTGTCATGCCATATCCTTGAAGAGGGACTTCTGGGACATAGCAAACATAGGAGACTTCTTTCCCTGTCAGTGCCCTCTCTCGATACCCAGGGCCCCCTACAGGGCTGTACTGTGGGTGTCCCGATTGAGTTACCATACAAGGACTACTGCCACCTACTGCTTATGGAGTGGAACGACTCCCGATCCTCGACTTTTCTTAGTCCATCCGTTAAATCATACCGGCTGGGTGCAAATATATTTCTTTGTCAGGCCGGCCACTTCCTTTGTGTCACCACACTGGCCTCCCGTGCGGGTAATGAAACACCCTCCAATACGACCAGGGTGCCCACTTTCCTACCAACAGCATAAAATGGAACGAAAGATTGAAATTAAATTGATGAAGGTGGATGATAGTTTTGGTATACAAGCCAATTGAAAAATGTTGTCTGAGTAGATCAGATAAAATTTGCAATGAGTGCCCAGTTGTTGTCCCTACCTGCTTTCACTTAAGGAGGGCAGCTGCTGTGCACCAGTTCTCCGGTGAATGGCTGCCTCAGTTTTGCCTTGTAATACTTTAGTTTCCAAGTTAATTCTATTGGTTCTTGTTTACTTATTGCTTTGCACGTATGTGATATTAGTTTATGCATATATATTATGAGTCTATGCATTTCTAGTATCATTTGTATGGAATATGTTGCATTCATATTGTAAGTAATTCATTGCCATACTGGCTGCTTTTTGATTCACAAGCTCCACTATCCTGGCTCTCGTCTGTTGAACGTGTGAGCCATTCCTAGATCTTCTCTAACTGTAACATTAAAGCTTTGTATTAAAAGACTGCAGAATATTGTATATTTTATTAAATATGAGTTATTTTATGTTTTTATTTATTGAAATGATTATTGTGGAAGGGAAGTAGTTTTAACGCAGAGTTTGCCTACTTTGACTCCATCAGAGTTCAAGATACTACGGTATGCTGTTTGAAAACCTTAATATCTGAAACCAAGCAGAAAGGTATCAGAATATTGCGTTGTGTTATTATGAAATGATTTTTTTTTTTTTCCTATAAAAAGATGCTTCAAACAGGACTCTCTTGACATCCACATGCCAGCTACCTGTTGCTGTGAAAATTAGTGTATATATATAACTTGAATAAAGCAAGGTCAATGTCTGGATGAATTTAGCAGGGGGGCATTGGATTTTCATGGGGTCAATACATTATTACAATACAAATAAATAAAGTGCTTGTTATTTTTAATTCACAACAAACATGTCTCGGAGTGCATAAGTAACAGATTACAGCAAGCAGAACGTCTTCCCGCACAAGACAATGCCATGGGAGTCATGGCAGGTTGTATCACTCAGACACGTGAATGGTGTCACATGTAGTTTTTGCTTGACATTTGCTTTTTCAGTTTTTGTTGCAAGTTTACTTGTAATTCTATTTTTTCCACTGAATTTCTGCATAACCAGTACCAAATACTTCCCTGCGTTGCATTTTGAGCTGACTGTATTTTTTGACATTGTTGGGTGAAACTCAACTGTAGGTATTGTGAAACTGAAGAGACTGTTGTGGCAAGAAACTCTCTCCAGGTTCATGTGTACGTGTGTATATATGTATATGCGTATGTGTTTATATATAACATGTGTCCCTGACTGACTGAGTAACAAGTAATTATTGACTGTTTCCAGACTACCTTCGAGAAATTGCTTTCACTAACAAATCAGTCTCAAGGGGCTGAGAAAAATCTCGCTGCATCGAAAAGTTACTATGAGCTGGGAAAAACTTAAGAGAAAACTGAGAATGTTTCACATTTAATATTCATAAACTGGAATCTTAATGCTGGTCGATGTCAGTTGCACTCAGACATCCCACCTTCTGTGCTAATCTGCAAGTCTTTGGCGTTGTGGTGTTCCAGTCTTTCCTTTATACTTTTATATCCTGGTTTTACAGTGGTGTGAAAAACTATTTGCCCCCTTCCTGATTTCTTATTCTTTTGCATGTTTGTCACACAAAATGTTTCTGATCATCAAACACATTTAACCATTAGTCAAATATAACACAAGTAAACACAAAATGCAGTTTTAAATGATGGTTTTATTATTTAGGGAGAAAAAATCCAAACCTACATGGCCCTGTGTGAAAAAGTAATTGCCCCCTGAACCTAATAACTGGTTGGGCCACCCTTAGCAGCAATAACTGCAATCAAGCGTTTGCGATAACTTGCAATGAGTCTTTTACGTCGCTCTGGAGGAATTCTGGCCCACTCATCTTTGCAGAATTGTTGTAGTTCAGCTTTATTTGAGGGTTTTCTAGCATGAACCGCCTTTTTAAGGTCATGCCATAGCATCTCAATTGGATTCAGGTCAGGACTTTGACTAGGCCACTCCAAAGTCTTCATTTTGTTTTTCTTCAGCCATTCAGAGGTGGATTTGCTGGTGTGTTTTGGGTCATTGTCCTGTTGCAGCACCCAAGATCGCTTCAGCTTGAGTTGACGAACAGATGGCGGACATTCTCCTTCAGGATTTTTTGGTAGACAGTAGAATTCATGGTTCCATCTATCACAGCAAGCCTTTCAGGTCCTGAAGCAGCAAAACAACCCCAGACCATCACACTACCACCACCATATTTTACTGTTGGTATGATGATCGTTTTCTGAAATGCTGTGTTCCTTTTACGCCAGATGTAACGGGACATTTGCCTTCCAAAAAGTTCAACTTTTGTCTCATCAGTCCACAAGGTATTTTCCCAAAAGTCTTGGCAATCATTGAGATGTTTTTAGCAAAATTAAGACGAGCCCTAATGTTCTTTTTGCTTAACAGTGGTTTGCGTCTTGGAAATCTGCCATGCAGGCCGTTTTTGCCCAGTCGCTTTCTTATGGTGGAGTCGTGAACACTGACCTTAATTGAGGCAAGTGAGGCCTGCAGTTCTTTAGACGTTGTCCTGGGGTCTTTTGTGACCTCTCGGATGAGTCGTCTCTGCACTCTTGGGGTAATTTGGTCAGCCGGCCACTCCTGGGAATGTTCACCACTGTTCCATGTTTTTGCCATTTGTGGATAATGGCTCTCACTGTGATTCGCTGGAGTCCCAAAGCTTTAGAAATGGCTTTATAACCTTTACCAGACTGATAGATCTCAATTACTTCTGTTCTCATTTGTTCCTGAATTTCTTTGGATCTTGGCATGATGTCTAGCTTTTGAGGTGCTTTTGGTCTACTTCTCTGTGTCAGGCAGCTCCTATTGAAGTGATTTCTTGATTGAAACAGGTGTGGTAGTAATCAGGCCTGGGGGTGGCTACGGAAATTGAACTCCGGTGTGATACACCACAGTTAGGTGATTTTTGAACAAGGGGGCAATTACTTTTTCACACAGGGCCATGTAGGTCCCTAAATAATAAAAACCATCATTTAAAAACTGCATTTTGTGTTTACTTGTGTTATATTTGACTAATGGTTAAATGTGTTTGATGATCAGAAACATTTTGTGTGACAAACATGCAAAAGAATAAGAAATCAGGAAGGGGGCAAATAGTTTTTCACACCACTGTATTTATGTTTCCTTATATACAGAAAAATAACTATTAAGGGCGGCACTGTGGCGCAGTGGTAGCATTGCTGCCTCACAGTTAACCCTAACCCTGCGTGGAGTTTGCATGTTCTCCCCATGTCTGCACAGGTTTCCTCTGGGATACTCCGGTTTCTTCCCACGGTCCAAAGACATACAGGTTAGGTGTATTGGCGGTTGTAAATTGTCCCTAGTGTGTGCTTGATGTGTGTGTGTGTGTGTGTGCCCTGCGGTGGGCAGTTCCAGCAGACCACCGTGACCCTGTAGTTAGGATACAGCGAGTTGGATAATGGATGGATGGATGGATAACTATTAACACTATGTGATGTATGTCAAAAATAAAAATGTACTTATTACTAGCAGTGGGTGGTATGGCCTGAAAAGCATATGCTATATAGAAACGTCTACGCGTGGAAGTGTGTCTGTGTCTGTGTCTGTGCCTGTCTGTCCCGGAAGTGGTCGGGGTAAGAGCTCCACCTGCGAGGATAAGCAAGCGAGGCCAGCACATCGGCAAAACGAAACATCCGAAGAGAGTCATTCACTTATCCTCTATTACAGAAGCGTGGCGAGCACATCGGCAAAACGTTATCCCTCAATAGTTTCTAGGAGAGCACACGCCTACACAGCTAGTCATGATATAATTAAAAATTCTAACTGTTTCAGACCATGATACCTCATAATTCATTTGTATATACTTTTTAGACTGAAACTTCCATCCATCCATCCATCCTCTTCCGCTTATCCGAGGTCGGGTTGCGGGGGCAGCAGCTTAAGCAGAGAGGCGCAGACTTCCCTCTCCCCGGCCACTTCTTCCAGCTCTTCCGGGAGAATCCCAAGGCGTTCCCAGGCCAGCAGGGAGACATAGTCCCTCCAGCGTGTCCTGGGTCTTCCCCGGGGCCTCCTCCCGGTTGGACGTGCCCGGAACACCTCACCAGGGAGGCGTCCAGGAGGCATCCTGATCAGATGCCCAAGCCACCTCATCTGACTCCTCTCGATGCGGAGGAGCAGCGGCTCTACTCTGAGACAGAAACTTTTAATGTTTATATTGAAAAACAACAAATGTATTACTGATTAACATAATTAATGTACTGATTAATGCAATTGGCACATATGCACCTCTTATCTGTCAAAACACTTATTAACACTCTGATACTGAAATTCCATTGCGGGTCTTCACCTCGCTTCCACCAATTAAAGTGCAACTTCTCTCTTCCTTCACTCATTTGCTCCCTCACACCTCTGCTGCCAAGCGGACACGGCACAAGACGCAGCCTCTTCCTGTTCCATCGCTCTGTTTTGCATCGATTTACTAATCAGGTTGAAGCAAACCGCACTCTGGGTAATAGCCTTAAAGGGGTCGCATCACTTACTATACACAGTTCACATCCAAGTTCATACAACCATTAAAGCACCACACACTGTTCGTTTTTCATACAAGTTTTATGTTTAAATATGTCTACAAGTTTTCCACAAGTTTTTACGATACCTGTAAACCAGTTTTCTCATATCCATACCAGAAGAAGAATTTCATTGTGCATACCGATCAATGGGTATATTGCCCATTACTACTTTATTATAATAAAATGATATCATAAAAATATTGTCCCATATTGTTCTGAAATATGTAGGATATTGTGCCCCTAAGAATTACTTATGAACACTTTGAAATCATTTCAGTTTTGTTGTCTGGCACCTCCTGGCTCAACGGTACGCAAAAATACCCACAATATGATAAACCGTTCAACTCGTCTTTATGTCAAGCTTTTTGGGGTCCCCCCTTACTTCTGGCCCTGTAAACTTGAAAATCCCTCATTTTTATGACATTTTTTTTTTGGGGCCATAGTTTGTTGCAGGAAATTAAACCCTTATGTTAAAGAGTAAACCAGTATTAGTCTTCAGCAAAAATAATCAGAGAGACTTGAAGTTGTACTGTACAGGTCACATCAACCGACCCCAGGGGTTTACCCCCTAATGGGATACAAGACTCCTTTAAAAAAAAAAAAAAATTGATCGGTGTCATTTTATGCTGTTTTAAGATTGCTGATTGTGAATATGATAATAGTTTTAATATTTTCTTACTGGTGGTCCTAGCGTCACTCCCAGAAGGTTAGAACTGACAAATTTCAAACATTAGCATGTGGGGGTATCGTTTCAGACTATTTGAACGTCGGTGATTACAATTGTTTTGTTATTTTTGATTTTTGGTCCTTTATTAGTGATCAAGCCCTCCATGAACCTCTGGTGGAAAAATCACAACATTTCTCTTACAATTGAGAAAATGTTTGACTTTAAACATTTTAATTGATTGACACATTTTAATATTTCAAATACATGAAGCAACTGTTCTTATTTATCATGTATGTACTTCTACCTCATGATGTAAATCATCACGTTTCTTGTGAATACCCCCAAATTTGGGCAGCTTACTAATTCAGACTATTTTTCACTAATCTTCTAACCGTTTTCTTGTAAATTCACATTGTAATACATACCGTTTAACGGTCTGGAAGCAACATTTTGTATAGTGTTTGAGTTTCTTTTCATTTTCGATTGCTGTCTTCTGTATTTTTAAGCTGATTACATTCTTGATGTCCCTAATGAAATCAGAACTGTCACCATCTCTATCGGCTGTTCATCATCCACCCCCTTTTCTGACTTTCCGCCACAAATTTAGTTAGCTGGGAGTTTTAAACGTCTCACCGCACTTCTTAAGGACATCATTAGCATTTTGTGCATATTATCATTAGAACTTTGTTATCCATTTCATGAGAAAATGGAAATTTCTTGTCGAAACCAAAATTGAAATACTGCAGTATTTTTAAGATAATTGCTTTACTTATAGCAAGTTTGAGATGACAATTGTTTTTGTGACATCTGACAATAAAGTAACTAATAAAAAGTTGGGAGTGGTGCTGTTTGTTAAGCCTCAAGCTACAATTGCTTCCACCGTATGATTTACCATTTGTTTAAGCAAACACACAGTTTTAATTTTTATTTAAATTGGATAAAGCTTTTCTAGTAACACTGTGGATTAAGCAAATTATGGAAATGAAAGAGCAGCTGAACAGTTATGGTATGCAGGATGGCAACGTGACCCCCACAGACGGTAAAGTGTTGAAACATCTAACAACAAGGTGACTGAGTGACTTACTTAACCTGCAAGAACTCCAAACGTAGGTTATGGCAGCAGTTAAAGTACTTTATTTTTGTAAGTCACCTTAGATAAATGTGTGGACTAAATAAAGATTAATAATTAAAAATGTAACACACCTTAAGATGGCATTCATGTGCTGTTGGCTCCATCCATCACTGAAAAGCATTTACAGCATATCACTGTGAAAGCATTTCTATCTGATTTATATTGCCATCCATAATGTTTGGGGACAAAGACACATTTTGTTTTTCCTTGATTTGCTCCTCTGCTCCACAAACAACTCAGATGTTATTGAAGTGCACATTGCAGACGTCCATTTAAGGAGATTTGAGCACACATTTTGGTCACACTGTGTAGAAATGAAAACACTTTTTATACACAGTCCCCACCATTTCAGGGCACCATACTGTTTGGCGTCGCAGGTGTTTGTGATTCCTCAGGAGGGTTTCATGGCTTCATAAGATACCTTGGCTTGCTTCTGTTCTTAATGAGTCTGTAGTCACCGTTTTTTAACATAAGGACAAGAGCCGTGCCAACAAATGTCAAAGAAGCCATTATGAGGCTGAAAAATTGAGAACAAAACCAACAGAGACATCGGTAGCATCTTAGGATGACTGGAATCAAATGTCTGGAATTTCATTAAGAAGAAAGAACACACTGGTGATCTCGGTAATCACAAAGGGACTGGTAGGCCAAGGAAGATGATGACAGAATAATCCTCACTATGGTCAAGAAAAAGCCCCCAACGCCTGTGCGACAGATCAGAAGCAGTCTTCAGTGGGCCGACTTTGATATGTCAGTGATGACTATCTGCAAGACTTCATGAACAGAAACACAGACGACACACTGCAAGATGCAAAGCACAAAAACAGGAGGGCCACATGACAGTTTGTGAAAAAGGACTTCAAAGAGCCTACAGAATTCTGGGAAAAGGTCTTGTGGACAAACAAGACAAAGATGAACCCCATCAGAGTGATGGCAAGAGCAGAGTGTGGAGACCAAAAGGAACTGCCCAAGATCCAAAGCAGACCACTTCATCTGTTAAACATGGTGTTGCTGGAGGTGTTCTATCATGGGCAAGTATGGTTGCCACAGGTACTGGGACACTTCACACTTCATTGATGATGGAACTGCTGGTGGCAGTGGCACAATGAATTCTGAGGTGTAGAGAAACATCTGATCTTCTCCAATAAATCCCTCCAAGCTCATTGCATGGTGCTTCATCCTACAACAAGGTAATGATTCAAACATAAGACTAAGGCATCACAGGAGTTTATTAATGATTGAGTCGTGGCCAAACCAGTCACCTGATTTAAATCGAGCCTACCATATACTGAAGAGAAAACATAAGGGTACAAGCCCCCAAAACAAGCAGGAGCAGAAGGTGGCAGCATCAGAAGCTTGGCAGAGCATCACCAGAGAAGATCCTCAGCACTTGGTGACGTCTCTGAATCACAGACTTCAAGCAGACATTGCATGTGATTAATAGACTGGCCATTGCAGTGTCCAAGCATTATGGTACAAGGAAATGGAGGATTGGTACATTTAGAAAAAGTGCTGTAATTTCTAGATGGTGCGACCGAAATGTGTGCAAGTCACCTTAAACGAAAGTCCTGCGATGTGCACTTTAATCTGAATTGTTTGATTTGTAGTTTTAAATTGTGGAGCAGAGGGGGAAATCAAAAAAGTATTTCAAAAATATGGAGAGCACTTTAGAAACTCTAATAATGTTCTGCTGAACTGGACCTGTTGAGTGAGTTCCACTAAATAGACATTAGAACAATCTAGACAAGATCAGGCCATTCAGCCCTACAAAGCTCACCAGCCCCATCCATTTAATTCTTCTAAAATAACATCAAGTCGAGTTCTAAAGGTCCCTCAAGTCCTACTTTCTACCACACTACTTGGTCAAGTTTCTGTGGTTCCCTATGTAAAGAAAAACTTCCTAATATTTCTGTGAAATTTCCCCTTAACAAGTTTCCAACTGTGTCCCTATGTTCTTGATGAACTCATTTTAAAATATCAGTCTTGATCCACTGGACTAATTCCCTTCATAATTTTAAACCCTTCAGTCAGGTCTCCTTTTCATCTTCTTTTGCTTAAACTGTATAGGCTCAGCTCTTTTAATCTTTCCTCATAATTCATCCCCTGTAGCCCTGGAATCAGCCTAGTCGCTCTTCTCTGTCCATATCTACAATAAAAAGACCATGAAAGATTGCCTGCATAGTGCCTTGGCCTTTTTGTGGTTTGAATTCTCGTCAATAACTGCAAACACAATGAAGTCATCATTTTCAGTTCAGGTAATGGCATCGGCTAATTGCATGGAAAAAAAGAGATGAGTGTTTACTTGCTGGAGACTTTGATTTCTTTCCAGAATATGATGGCGAATCATCAGAGGGATTAACACTGCTGAAGAGCCAACCACAGGCTTGAGCTTTTAATCCTTATCTTCTCCTTAGGGCACCCAAACATATCCACATTGTCACGATTCAGGTTGAAAATGTATTTATTTATTTTATTATTTTTTTCTCATCTTTTCACCGCATTCCCCGTGCTGCCTGGAAATTTTTACTCAGCCCACTAAAGTCATTGCCCTCGCGAGGTGTTTTGGAATTCTAAGTTTTGTACAAAAGCTGACATCTCGGTTAATCTTTCTTCAATTCTGGCTCTGGACTACAAGTTAACAGCTCTTAGTCTCCTGGGAGATGAAGTATTTTCACTTTTAATGCAAGCTCCGGAGTTTTATTGTGTTCTCCTTTCAAATTCTGAGTGGTGAGTTATAGATATCTCTATTTATATGACAGGGTGGCAATATGTGCCTTCTGTAGTCCAACTTTCAAAGTTTGGTAATTGTGCAGAATTATATGTTGAGAGGATGGTGTTTGACGACTGTGATTCTCTTCTCCTGACTTGAAACTGCTCCACCATGCCTCAGCTCTGTGGCTAGAACCATCACGGGCAAGGGCACCAGCAAGGTGGGTAAGGATTGTAGGGGAGTCCTACATTTTCCCTCCACTGGAAAGCAAGGGAGAAAGAAGATCCCTGGCAGAAACTGAGCATGGCAGTGTTGGCAACATGCGGGCCACTACAGAGCAGTAAACTTGGTCATGGATAGGGCCTTGGGCTTGTAACCTTCAGGAGCACCAGTGCAATCGAGGGAGGGAGAGAGGCACCATCAGTGGAACATGTCGTAATCTTGAAGATGCCAAAATTTAGTTGACCCAGAAATGCTAGGAATGCTTAACCATCTGATTTAAAGAGAAGAGTAGATGCAGAAAGGAGGACCAGAAAGTTCTCCGCTGTATGAAAGAAACTTTTGTTAGCTTGTGTAACCAATAGGGGATTCCACCAAGCCACAAACCCCAGACCCAATAATGTCCAACTCAGTCACAGGTTCAAATAATGGATATTTTTTTTAATCCAACAAGCACTAAATACCATAAAACACAGTGAAATGCACCCAATAACCATAATCCTAACGAACTGCCTCTAATTGAGCGATGCCACCTGCCACCCAAGGTCTGTGCTAGACCAGGAACAGCTTCTGGTGATCTGGTATGACTTATAAGGAGTGCTTCTGGCTTATTTGGGAACCTCCTGTGATAGCGCTCCCTTATGGCTACACTTCCAAACTCCAGGTCCATGAGCAAACTAGGATGCTATGCCAACTAATGAGTGGGGTATGTAACTGCTCCTGGACTCCAGCTTCTGTTTGCCCATTCTCTAGCACCTTTTATTTTGTCCAGAGGTCATGGCATCGTCCAGCCGGGGTGTCTGAGGCACTCGCACCTGTTTAAAGTTTAAGGTTTGAGCAAACTCCTAGTCAAGAACCACACAATTATCTTTAGCTAGGAAGTTCACCAACAAAACAAAAATTCTTTACATTTATTAAGCACTTTTCTCACAAATCCAAGTGCTTTAAATATTGATTGGGGAGCCTCTTCAACCACCACTAATGTGTAGCATCCACTTGGATGATTTGACAGCAGCCATTTTTGCACCAGTTCACTTGCCACACATTAGCTATTAGGTGGTGAAGGAGTGAGAAAGATTGTCAATTAGAGACGGGGGATGATTAGGGGGGCAGAATGACTAGGCCATGGAGGGTAATTTAGCCTGGACATCAGGATACACCTTGCTGTTTGCAATGTATACTAAGGGATCTTATGACTACAGAGAGTCAAGACCTCAGTTTTAAGTCTCATCCAAAGAATCCACGTTTAGACCACAGGGTAAGTGCCCCCTGCTGCCCTAAAAAACACCTCTTCCAGCAGCAACACAAGCTTTTCATAGATGGCCTCTCCGAATATTGGCTGTGTTTTATCCACAAAGTTGGACAGCATCCCATTCAAAATGGTGACATTTGTAGCATTGCAGAGATGACGAAAGTAATTGTGACTTCTGGAGCCAGACCACGCCCCCTGGAAACCTGTGATTGCATGTAGCAACAAAGCCACATCCTTGTGGTGTCTGTCCAAAACAAAGATGCCGTAGCTCTAACTTAATAATGTTGGTTGGTTGGGATCATTATGGTTAGGCTTAGGATTAGGGTTGGCACTGTGTTACAATGTAATACATTTTATGCTTTGTGAAAGCTGTCCCGGACACACACAGACGGACATCATAAGTTCACCCAACACACCGTTTATTTACAATTATTTACAATGTTTTGTGCTCACGTGCACCCCCAGTGCCTCTTGCACCGATTACCCCAAAGTCCAGGGCTCACAGTCCTTGTGCCTTTCCTCTGGCCGCCTCCTGTCCTCTCTCCAGCTCTGCCAACTACCTCCTGATATCCACCAATGACTGGAGGGAGGCGGCCCCCTCTTATAGGAACCCGGATGGGCTCCAGCTGCTTCCCGGCAATTCGTCTTGGCCACACCCCTGTGTGGCAGAAGTGCCGGCTGCGCACACGGAAGCCGTCCGGGTGTCCCCTGTCGTCTTCCCCCCGGCACTTCCTGGTGTGGCGGAAGTGCGGCTCCCGGATAAATAGGCACTGGGGCGCCGCCTGGCGGTGGCCACGGGTCCCTACAGGGCTGGGCTTCCTAGCCCCCTACCCGAGGCCTCCTGCATAACCAGGACGGACGCCCCCTCTCAGTCTGGAGGAGGCACACGCCCTCCTCTGGTCCTCCTGGGCGAGCCCGGCCGGGGACCACAGCTTTTAAGCGTAACTTCCTAGGCATAAATATGGTATACCATTAGATTCTCTATGTTTGAAGACACCCCTAGAAAGTCTATTTATACATTGTTTTTAAGCAAGTAAATTTAAGAAAAAAATGAAATTCCTTCTAAATTTCTGATAAAAGAAGACATGAGAGTGCTGGCCCAAAGGCTGCAAGACAGGCCAGAACCATTTTGCCTGTTAAGGTATAACAGTTTCCTCCAAGGCAAACAGGGCGAGACCCACAAAAACAAGTTAGGTAGCCGAATCCTACCTCAACTGAGACTCACCTGACTTCAGTCAGGCCCCTAAGACTTCCTGCTGGCTTATGCTGAAGCAGGCCCATCATTTGAGGAACTGGCAAAATCAGCTAGAAATGTTTGAAATGAAGCAAAGGCCACAAAAGGAGGAGGATAACCTCCAACCCCTGGCTTGTGTACAAAAAGAGCAAAAAGAATCTTTATAAATGAAAGATTTACTAACCAAAAAAGAAAGAAATAAAAAACAAGTCACAAAAGCTTAAAAAAAAAGAACAAAAAGGGCCACAAAGGTTGACGAAAAAGAAGTGTGGCTAAGTAGCTAATTGAAATACTGCCATATTCTTGAAGTGTCACACTTGGGGTTGGCAGGTCCTTAAATAAAAAAAAAATCTCTTGCCCAAGGACCGCTCAAAAATCACATATTGAGGGGGGGAAAAACTACCCCAATACCCACCTTAGTGATATAGTAAAACAACGGGCGGGTGGGGGTGATTGTTGAGATCGATAGATTATGTACATGACAGCAATGATCTTCACCCATGGAGATTAGAGAGGGAGAGAAAAAGGATAAACTATGTATAAGGGTGCAAAGGGTAGCAGAGGGCATTTCCAACAAAGGGAGAAAATGCTAGTAAGGCAGAACAGGGGGTTTTTAAAAATAGTCCAAAATTCTGTTATTTTTAAAAAAACGGAACCCCAAAAATAATGCTACTACGGAAAGCCATTTTTTCTCCACAGGTGCTGATAGAAAATAGCCAAATTGAGTGGAAAAACCATGGTGCCGATGTTACTTCCAGAGGCAGTTTGCCACAGGTGACAATTCTGTACATGGCGACCCCAATCTGTGAGTTTTCAAGGTCTACCACCTTGTGGCTCAGCTTCTTGTTGCTCCTCAATGATTCCACTTCGCAATAACAACACCTGCAATTGACCAGAGCTGATCTGGCAGACTGGATTTTGCTGTCCTGGCTTGTGGCAGAGTCGATATGCCAGTGCCATGTTTAAAGTCCCAGAGATCCACAGTTCTACTGCCAATGCTTGTTAATGGAGATTGCATGACTAAGTGCTTGATTTCATGCACCTTTTCATGATGAAACACCTGATCTCAATAAGTTGGAGTGGGTGTCCACATATGTTTGGCCATATTGTGTTTGTACTGAACTGGTCCACATTTGAGACCTTTCTACGACTTAAGTCAGACAGCTTAACTAATTAAGTCAGAGTCACACAGTGAGCCAATGGTGGGTATCTAAACCTGTAACCTTGTTCTTTTCAATACAACATCTCACCACTAGGGGGTCCACTTCCTTCTTGTCAATAAACCATTACAGTGAGCATCATATTGCATCAGAACATAATGGATTAGCTGAAAGTAGAGAGTGATGTGCAAAAGAAGAAACATTTTTTTGAAATAGAGCACATGTAGATCTGAAGAAGCCTTGAAGGGCCTTCAGTTGGAGGAAGAGTGCCATGAAACTGAATCCCATCAAATGGCTTGTTTTGTATCAGAGATCATACTTAGAAGAGAGTATTCTTTGAATAACATATTTCATTGACCCACAGGGGGGCATTTTTCTTGGGTTCCTTGGCTCTGGAGCATGCTGAGGGATTGGCTGAATTGGATTCTTACAACCGGCCAGTTGGCTTCTTTTCAAGGGCATTTAGTTTGAAGTGGTTGGTCGAGAAGGCAGATTGCTTTACCCGAGGGCACCATAAGAAGTCACAGATTGTGTCCTCTAACTTCAGAAGTGTATTTTTTGCAGGACCCAGTCACATACCCTTGTCCTTGAGTCTCGCAGGTTCCTATGGGACAACTTGCTTTTTCTATACACTTTTACTGCGATCCCATAAGAGGGAACATTTTGATTTTCTTTTTTTTGGAAAGCTTCTTTGCATTTTTAAAATTACCATATGTAGATCAATAAATATTTAGTGTGGGGTGATCTCTATTAAAATCTGGAGTACAAAACCAAATTTTTACAGAGACCATTAAGTCGTACACTGTATGAAGACAAAATAAGTAAAATGCTGACGCTGCCACTATGGCCAAATGCCTCTACTTATCTAATTGACTAATGTAAGCTTCTTGTTGACATCTGCAGTAGCCACTGGAAGATCACGAGGAGACCACCTGCATATACTCGGGTCTTTTTTTTTTGTTTTTCCTCTTATTCTGACCAAAATCTGTTCATGAGTTATGAACCCACTGACAGAAGGCATCTTGCTGGCGCAACATGACTGAGCTTGCATCCAGATGTTTTCAAGAGAAAGCCGTCGACCCGTTGGAGAACTGCCGTCTGGAGAGACGGTGAGCGATTCGGCCCATTTGCCTTCTTGGCAAGCATGTGTATGAAGCTCATGTCTGAGCAGCTTTCCACCTGTATGCACGGAGTCTACCACAGACGTCTCAGTGAAACCCCTGACTAGCTGTGTGTGCAGACCTTTACCTGGCTGAGACTTTTAAGCTAATTCCTCCTAGGTTAGCTTTCACAGTTCATGTGTATTTTATTTAACTATAATTTGCCCCATGAATTTGAATGTTACACTTTTTAATTGATCACGGAAAAGGGGCTATATAAATTAAATGTATTATTATTGTCAAAGGCAGATTTTGTGACATTTTAGACTGCCTGCCTGCAGAGGACAATGTAATGTACAGTACATGCTTTTCTTTAACGATGTCCCGGTTCCTCGATTTCAAACTCAACCTTTGTGTTTCCATCTCCTCCTCTTTATGATCTGGTCCTGTTTTTCAATTTTTTTCTGTTGTGGCCATCAAGGGGAGCGCCAGCTCCCCAAACACCCAACACAACAGGCACCAGCACAAGTTAAAATGGTAAAGAGTCATTTCATTTGTGGGAAACTCTTCCTAATAAGCGTTTCCCACCCATATAGCCAGAAGTATACACAAATACACAATAGTACAGCACAAGCACAACTCTTTTCTTCCTTCTTTCCTGGGTCATTGTCTTCTCCATCCCTCCTTGCAACCTTTGTCCTCCTCTTCCTCAACTCTGGCTTGTCTTTGTGAGGCAGGCAGCAACTTTTATTCTATCTGCCCCGGAAGTGCTTTCAATCTTCTGCACACATGGTCTTTTAGCACTTCTGGGTGATGTGGAAACCTCATACCTCAGGGCTCCTCAGTCCTTGCAGCATCCTCTGGAAGCACCCACGCCCATCCAATAGGGCTGAAGTAAAGAACTCTAAGTCCCATGATGCCCTGTGGGAATTCCAGACACTGCTGCAAGTAAGGGGTGCTGCCATCTAACATTCTTGGGGATGCAGTGCCCTAAAGATGCTACCTTCCACCCCGCTTCAATGTCTTGGCCGTTCCGCCTAGGGTGGGCTACTGGCCACGCTGTGCTCTTGATTATTTCATTTTCATGAGTTTTACTGCCTGTTTAGTTTTTTTTTATTCTGTTTTTCCTACTTTTTGTTAAATGAGTTACTTTACTTTTGGATATTTATGTGATACTCATACATTTTCAGCCATTCAGTTTGTGACCAATGGACAGAATACAACATGCCACTTCGAATGTTCGTGTTTAATTAAACAAAAATCGTGCATGGTGACAAAACCAAAGAAGATGGTGTAACAGCCCAATAAATAATGGTTTTCCCAGGTTAAGGAGGCACAGAGAATACATTGGAGCTTGCTCCAGGTTGGGTTTTAAATCCAAAGTCTGATGCCATCCTTCAGGAACTGTCCACTTTTATAGAGCCCCTACCGGAAAAGGCAGAATTAGCTCTTGGGCTGTGGCCCTCACGGGACAGTTTCTTGAAGCTTTGGTTTCTCATTCTGGAGTTGGTACTGCTTACCTTGGCAGATCCAGGAAGGTGATTCCCGGGTGCACATGCGTGACAAGTTGTAGATTTCTTGATTTACGTGCAATCATTGTTTCAGCCAGACCTTAGCTCTTGGATTGATGCCCTCATATTTCTCTCTGGAATGCTCTGACTCTGATGTTTAACAGTTCATATGAGGAACAAGTATTGATAAGTTTTGCTTGAATTATTATTGCCAGACAGCGTTCAGAAGCCATTAAGAAGGCTAAACAGAAGGTCAGGTTATATAGCGCCTTGATGTGTGGAGCACAAGTCAAAGGAGGCCACACTGGTGAGGCCTCATCTGGAGCCTGTGTTCAGTTTTGGTCTCCAGATTACAAAAAGGACATAACAGCACTAGAAAAAGTCCAGAGAAGAGCAACTGGGCTGATTCAAGGGCTACAGGGGATGAGCTATGAGAAAAGATTAAAAGAGCTGAGCCTTTACAGTTGAAGATAAAGGAGATTAAGAGGAGACCTGACTGAAGGGTTTAAAATGATGAAGGGAATTAGTCCAGTGGATCAATACTGATATTTTAAAATGAGTTAATCAGGAACACAGGGACAGAGTTGGAAACCTGTTAAGGGTAAGTTTTACACAAACATTAAGGAAGTTTTTCTTCACATAGAGAACCACAGACATGTGGAATAAATGACAGAGTAGTGTGGTCGACAGGAGGACTTTAGGAACTTTCAAAACTCGACCTGATGTTTTTTTAAAAGAATTAACTGGGCAGGACTGGCAAGCTTTGTTGGGCTGAGTGGCCTGTTCTCGTCCAGAGTGTTCTAGTGTTGTAAAACAGATTGTTTTTGCTCATTATTGTACCTTAGATGAGATTAAGGCCATATTTTAAGACATATTTATACATTAATGCATTTCATTCCAAAGGGTTCACATACTCTTTTCCATTGTACCCCATCCAGCTTTCTCCAAACAGAGACAAGTTGTTTCTTTGTTTTTTTTCTGAATTTTTAATGCATTTTTTTTTTCTTTATAGATTTTTCGGAAAATTTAGAATTGTAATTGCATGATTTCCTCGGTCGGCTCCAGCAGCTAAAAAGTTTTCACATAACATTATGCTGTCCCCTGGGATAATCGAAGAAAAAGGTGCCCTTTCACTGACATCACCTGATTACTTTTCACGTTCATTCTGAGATTTATATTTTTGATTTTGTTCACTTTGACCCTTTTGGAACTCTCTGCACTGAAGATCAATGGGACATCTGGCTCTTACATTGATAAATGATCCGATGTGATGCAGCTGAAGTCTGAGCATGGATGCCCCATTATCCAGGCCGCAGTCTTAATCTATAGCTTTTCTTCTACTCTGTGGGTTGATGCTGTGATGTTCCCTTTTCTACGTGTCTGCACAGGCTCCTTTGCTTTCTTCGTTATTGTGTTCAATTTTAAATGCGGCAGGGTTGGAATTGGGCTGGGATAAATGCTAAAAAGATAAAAGGTATTGGGTTATCATATTAATAATTGGTAAACTGGGTAATGTTTCTCTTTAAAATGTGTCTTTTGTACTTGGGGGATATTTAAAAAGCATTATGTTGTACCATTCATCTTTCACATTAGGGTCAGTGTTACTGGGCTGGTGGCATGCGTTTTTATTTGCTTCATTCTGAGTTTCTGTTTTGTTTTACCTGACCATAGAACCTTTGTTATATGGTATCATAACTTTGACATTATGTGGCCTTTTCCCACTTTCACATTCCAACTACATTCACTTTTTTGCATATCTACACAATATTGATATTGTGCAAAAAGGGCTGGGGGCTTACGGTTCTCCTCTCCCTTTTGAGAACTATAAGCTTGTGCAAGGAGAAGAATTGTAAAAACTTCTAGCAAACAAAACAATAGTTCTTAATAATTCAAAATTAAGAATAATAAAATCCAACAGAGTAGGATCCCTCCTGCCATTAATGGGATTTGAACTGGCAACCTTCCAGATACCAGCACAATTCCTTAGCCACAGAGCTACTGCCCTTCCGTCTGCTTCCTTAGACTCTGATGTTCCACCGTGAGGAGTAGTGTTGATCAGCGAATTTCGCCCAAATGTTATTCGCAGTGAAATTGCTGCATTCACATTTGCGCCTGTTCATTGAATTGTTTTTTTAAAGTGTCCCATAATGCTTTACAAGGCCATCGTGACATGCCCCGGAGTTGTAACAGCCAATATGCCCCCTGGGTATATAATGCTGATTATTTGCATTACAGTCTGGTTACAAAGCTTACACATCTCTCACGATGTTCTTTCTTCTTTGATCTCACAGAAGCACGGTCACGCAGTGGTCAGCAGTATGAAGAGCACACGATCATGTTCACAGCATCGCGAGTCTACTGGCGGACACACGGCAGTTTTGAACTCTGGGAGAAATTCAGGGTTAGCAGAGAAAACTCATGCAGATATAAAGAGAACATGCAGACTTCATGGAAAGCAAAGGTGCTAAGGCAGCTGGTGAACTACTATAGCGTCAGTATGCGTACCAGTAAAAAAACATAAAAACAAATGCTATTAAAATTAAAGCCATAAAGGCATACTAATACTGTGTAAACTCGATGAACTCAATTTAAGGCGCGTAACAGATAAGTAAATAATGCAAAGTTCTCAAATTTTATTTTTATGCAAGATATACAGAATAAATAACGAGTTATCTCTGCTTGTTGCTAAATGTGCAGGTCGATCTTTGACTACGTCAGTATAAAATAAGGAGGAGCGTGTGCCCCGTGCATGCATAATTAGCCACATGGTAATAAAAAAACAAACCTTGAAGGAGCCTGCTGCCACCAAAAAACAGGAGACTCGATGGAAATAATAATAATAACGAAAGATTTATTACTATTTACAAGATGGTTTTATTGAGAAGCAGATCATTACAGATCATAGATATGTGATAGAGTACATGCCAGATAATACAAAGAGTATCACATATCTATGTTCTGCTTCTCACAACCGAGAGAGGATGTGGTAGATGTTTGCTGACTGACCGATCAACCACCACTGTTACCTGGTAGACAATAGGTGACCATCTAAATAATCAGATTGCAATTCAGACCTATACATATATATAGGTATAGATATTTTGTAATAGACGGCCGGCTCAACCTGGCCGACACACCCAGGACGCTAGATGACAACTTCCCTGCAGTATAGCAGAGCCCCGGCTTCCCTGCAGGGCACTATGGAATATGGAGTTCGGCTTCACAGTCCTGTTGGGTACCGTGGGTGCCGCCAGGTAACGCTGCAGGGAAACATGGGGATTTCTGTTTCCCATATACCCCGGACGCACTCCCAAATCATGGGGATGGAAGAACAGAAGTACTTCCGGGCTGAAGAACAATACAACTCTCCATCTTATCCAGAAGTGCTGACAAGTCACATGGATGGAAGGACAGAAGCACTTCCAGGTCAAGGACTATAAAAATGACTGGTGGAGACCCAGCAAGCGAGCTGGAGTTGGGAGAAAGTGTGACAGAGCTTGTTGGGAGGAGAAGAGGCAAGTATTGTGTTGATTAGTGTGTGTATTGTGGATGTGGTGCTTTTGGGGCACTGTAGAGAAGAAAAAGATTACAAATCTTCTTGGTGTTTTTAAACCTGTGCCCAGAGTATCTGTCTGTTGTGTTTCACTGGGTAACAGCACCCCCAAGTGTCCAATATATATATATATATATATATATATATATATATATATATATATATATATATATATATATATATATATATATATATATATATATATATATATATATATATATATATATAACTGCTCAAAAAATTAAAGGAACACTTTGAAAACACATCAGATCTCAATGGGAAAAAGAAATCCTCCTGGATATCTATACTGATATAGACTGGGTAATGTGTTAGGAACGAAAGGATGCCACATCGTTTGATGGAAATGAAAATGATCAACCTACAGAGCCCTGAATTCAAAGACGCCCCAAAAATCAGAGTGAAAAATTATGTGGCAGGCTAGTCCATTTTGCCAAAATTTAATTGCAGCAACTCAATTTGTACGCAGCACTTTGTATGGCCCCTGTGTTCTTGTATACATGCCTTACAACATCGGTGCATGCTTCTAATGAGATGACAGATGGTTTTGTGGGGAATCTCCTCCCAGATCTGGACCAGGGCATCACTGAGCTCCTGGACAGTCTGAGGTGCAACCTGGTGGCTTTGGATGGACCAAAACATAATGTCCCAGAGGTGTTCTATTGGATTTAGGTCAGGAAAGTGTGGTGGCCAGTCAATGGTATCAATTCCTTCATCCTCCAGGAACTGCCTGCATACTCTCACCACATGAGGCCAGGAATTGTCGTGCACCAGGAGCCACTGTACCAGCATAGGGTCTGACAATGGGTCCAAGGATTTCATCCTGATACCTAATGGCAGCCAAGGTGCCTTTGTCAAGCCTGTAGCAGTCTGTGTGACCCTCCATGGATGTGCCTCCCCAGACAATCATTAACCCACCACCAAACTGCTCATGCTGAATGATGTTACAGGCAGCATAATGTTCTCCATGGCTTCTCCAGACCCTTTCACTTCTGTCACGTGCTCAGGGTGAACCTGCTCTCATCTGTAAAAGCACAGGGCACCAGTGGTGCATCTGCCAATTCTGGTATTCTATGGCGAATGCCAATCGAGCTGCATGCTGCTGGGCAGTGAGCTCAGGGCCCATTAGAGGACATGGGGCCCTTGTGTCACCCTCATGAAGTCTTTCTGGTTGTTTGGTCAGAGACATTCACACCAGTGGCCTGCTGGAGGTCATTTTGTAGGGCTCTGGCAGTGCTCATCCTGTTCCTCCTTGCCCAAAGGAGCAGATACTGGTCCTGCTGATGGGTTATGGACCTTCTATGGCCCTCTCCAGCTCTCCTAGAGTAACTGCTTGTCGCCTAGAATCTCCTCCATGCCATTGAGACTGTGCAGAGAGACACAGCAAACCTTCTGGCAATGACATGTATTGATGTGCCATCCTGGAGAAGTTGGACTACCTGTGCAACCTCTGTAGGGTCCAGGTATCCCCTCATGCTACCAGTAGTGACACTGACTGTAGCCAAATGCAAAACTAGTGAAGAAACAGTCAGAAAAGATGAGGAGGGAAAATGTCAGTGGCCTCCACCTGTTAAACCATTCCTGTTTTGGGGGTCATCTCATTGTTGCCCCTCTAGTGCATCTGTTGTTAATTTCATTAACACCACAGCAGCTGAAACTGATTAACAACCCCCTCTGCTACTTAACTGACCAGATTAATATCCCATAAGTTTCATTGAATTTATGCTATACTCTGATTAAAAAGTGTTCCTTTAATTCTTTTGAGCAGTATATATATATATATATATATATATATATATATATATATATATATATATATATATATAGATATATATAGATAGATATATATATATATATCTATATATATCTATATATCTATATATATCTATAGATATAGATATATATCTATAGATATAGATATATATCTAGATATAGATATCTATATCTATACAGCGCAAAAGAATTAAAGGAACACTTTTTAATCAGAGTATAGCATAAAGTCAATGAAACTTATGGGATATTAATCTGGTCTATCTACAGTGCCACAGGGTTGGAGCCTAGAAGCTCGCCACTGCCAGGGGGCACAATGGGGATAGCTGAGCCCTCCTTAGCTAGACTGCCGCCACACCCAAAAGTTCTGCCTGAAGAAGATCACTGGAAACCTGGAGCACTTCTGCGTGCCCTATAAAAGGATCCAGCTACCACTACTCCATTAGCCTGAGTTGGAAGGAAGTGGACGAAGCTTGAGAGAGAAATGGAGATGGAAGAGAGAGAGAGAGAGAAAGGAAAGAAAGATCTGTTTATTATGTTATTTGGTGCTGTTTGTAATGTGCTGCAGGTTGGTGACAAAAGAAAACCATCCCAATCTGAATAAAGCCTGTATTGTGCTGGGACATGTGCCCCTGCCTCTGCTTTTATGTCAGATGTTTGGAGAGCTGTGCACCCGCAGTCTCCACAATAATTTATATACAGGGTGAGTCAAAATTATGTTAACACTAATGGCACTATAATTATATATATATGTGTGTGTTTGCCCTGTGGTCGACTGGCACCCTGTCTAGGTGTTGTTCCTGCTTTGCATCCGGTGATTGCTGGGACAGGCTCCAGCTGCCTCATGATCCTTCTCTACATAAGCAAGATAGGATGGATAGATGAATAGATACATATGTTCATTGAAAATTTATTGAGGGTTCCATTTTAACTTTAAGTACTGACAACAGTAATAGGTATTTTAACTGAGCTTCTAAGATAAAGTGTGATAGCATTCCAACACAGTAGAGCTAATTGACAAGAGTTATGGGCTCCTCGACATTTTGGCTTAGAGGCGGATTACGTTTTGCTGTGAGATACGCTCCTCTCAGCTCTGAGGCCATACTTTCGTCTTTTGTATTTGCTTAGGTGTTAGGCGTTTGCTTTTGAAATATTTTTCCTGTGGTGGTGATGATGGTGGTAGCGGTGTTGCAGAGGTGTGAACTGATTGCTTGTTTTTAGGTTTGTGCGCGGGTGGTAAAGGGAGGTGCTTTGTAATCAGTTATGCTCTTTGACATTTTTGAGGCTCCTGTCACATTTCAGAAACATGTGGGAACTAAGGCACTTGTTTGTTGCCTAAAACACAAATTCCCAAGGCGAAGTGCCTCATGGGATGTGCTACATTGCCTCGGGGTATTGTCTCTGCTTCAGCTCCAAATCTTCTACAAGCCTTGAAACTTCTGGCACTGAATAAAATGTACTACTGCATTTTCATGTCATGTATTAAACACGTAAGAAAGCACAGAATGTTAAGTGCAGGTTTGAGTTACTTTGAATGAATCGTCACTAGGGTTTTTGCTGTATACTTTTAGGGTCTTTGCTTGGTCAGACAGATTTTGCTTTGGAGTAAGTTCGATCTCCTTGAGTGTTTTTTTTTTTTTTAATGACACGGTTTTCAGTGGACATGTCCTGCTGTGGACATTGGCAGCCTCTTTGACACTGCATAACATAAGACTGATTTGACACCATTGGAAAAACTACAAACATCCAAGGATGCCATTTTAAAGATAAAGAAGGCTTTTCTTTAATCAACTTCATTTTATTTTTCGACTTGAGGTTATTTTAAGACATGCGTAAGAACATACACAAGGAATTTGACAAACGAGAGGAGGCCATGCTGTTCATCAAGCCCATTTGTGGTGGCTCTGTGGCTAAAAGATCTGGGCTGGTAACTCAAAGGTTGCTGGTTTGTATCCTAGCAGTGACAGAAGGAATGTTACTCCACTGGGCCCTTGAGCAAGGCCTCTAACCTGCAATTGCTCCAGAGGAGCTGTACAAATAACTGACCCTGTGCTCTGAAAAAAAAACTCTCTGGAGATTAAGTTGGGGTATGCGAAAAATAACACATTCCTAATATAAGAAATTGTATATGGTGATTAATAGCTAAGCATCCCAATATCTCATCCAACAACCCCTCCTCTTGCAGTGATAAAGTGGACAGGACTGTCGAGCTTTGTTGGGCTGAATGGCCTGTTCTCGTCTAGATCTTTCTAATGTTGTAATCTAAAGCAGGTGAGTAGTGTAAACCAGCCTTGTTGAAGTATCTCATAATGGCATATTCCCTCATTCCTGTGTCCACAACTACTTAATTCACCGTTTTCAACTCTTGCCACTTTGTACAATGTCGGTTCCACC